>NC_061105.1:48943103-48995603 GCF_015104395.2 Macrobrachium nipponense | reverse complement strand
ATATATATATATATATATATATATATATATATATATATATAATAATATCATTCGAGCTACAAATGTCCTTTAATATCTAATTCGCTCTACCTCGAAATTGATATATTTTCATATATGTACCGAAGGGGAATTTTTTAGTTAATAATAATTTCGTCGCCTCATGGGATCGAACCACCCATAGTCAAAGTAACAGACAGGCACGAAATCAGGACCGACATTGACGTTACCGATTCGGCTAACATTTGTAGCTCGAATGATTTATAGGAATCACGGTGATGTGATAATTATTCATATATATATATATATATATATATATATATATATATATATATAGATAATGTAAATATATACATACATGATTTTGGGACCTACGTTTGTGTAAAAATATCCGTCAAGGTTTTGTTTAATTCTGACTGGAATACATTTAATTAACTCTACTTTCAACAGACGATAAAGACCATTGAAAAATCTTTTTTTTATTTAACTTGGTAATGAATAGTGAGGAACTTCATTTCGGAAATAAAATAAAACAGTTGCTTTCAGAGAAAATAACAGCAATTTGCTTTAGCGAGGAAGTGAAGTGACTCGCAGCAGGTCAGCTTTAATCAATAATAATTCGTAAGTATGTCAAAAAATTAGAGTGGAACGAGAGAAAGAGAAAAATGTACTTGAGTGTTGATTACTGTGTCTAAATTTGTGCCTCATCAAAACGGGACGTGGGGGAAGGGGGGGGGGGGGGGGGGGGGGGGGGGGGGGAGGGGGCGCTGCTCTCTTGCTATAAATATGCTTTTCTCTATGATGAAATGACAAACAGTTTTCCGGAAACGTCTAATTTTGGGTTTGATGACATTCGAACAAAAATATATACTAAGGCTCGAAAACTAAGCTGATAAATAATAATAATGATATAATAATAATACCCTTTCTTTCAGCTCAGGGCCATATACATAGAATATATAAAATACCGACAGTAACATACACAATCGAGATACATGAGACAACATGATAAAAAAACAAAAAAATGATAACGGCTGCTATCCACACAATAGCTGATGGTAGTATAAAAGATAGTAATCATAATACTAGCAATAACATATTTTATTTTGACTCCTTAGTTACCCAGTCGTAGGAGATACAATGGCGATGCTGGGTTTCAAACGCGTCATCTTTATGGGTTTCAAGTTCATGATGAATAATGAGGCCACCTTCCACGTCTTTAACTGCAAGGAAAGAATGACGCAATCTGCAGATCTTTTCGCTCTAAGACATATACTGTCCTAAAGAATTCAGGAAACGTCACTCTGCACTCAAGAAAAGTGAGATTTTTTGTATTTCTAGATCGCTTTCCGAGACCTCTTCGAATTCTGTGTCGTTTTCCTTCTGGATTTTGTATATTACTTCGTATATAATCTGTATTCTTAGGTTCACCTTGAACTTTGAAACTTGACTTTGTAACATTTCTTCCGTTTATTTTTATCCTTCACCAAGCGTTGTCTCCCTTTCTTAAGTGTCTTTTAATTTTTTTTCTCGTAACTTTCTGACATCTCTCCTCTTTTCCACAACCTGCTCTCCTGTTGATTCATTCTTGGCCTCAGCGTGAATATAAATGGTTGATTATTAGATATCTCGTACATTACTCCTACTTGAATTTCGCCTTGGAATAATTGATAGCAATTAGTCTTTATTGTTCCCGTGGCCTCTCGCTCTAAACAGCATTGAATAGGCGATATACTCAATCAATTCAAATACAGATCTATCACATATAACGTGAGGAATCGCCTCCGATATCAGGTCAAAGGGATCTGCCAAAGTGGGCGGATATTGTGCGGGCGCAGTAAACTGATCGTCTGTGTGTTTGATGAAATTATATACTAATTTGGGCATCAAGAGATTCTGAGGGAAAGGAAAAGCGAAATATGCAGACATAAACGATTAACAAAGGGAAATTAAGATTATGAATATGTAACCAATTATAAATCATGTGAACATACCAATAAAAACCTGTCATAAGATATTAGTTATATAAATTTATTGAAATCTAGATATTTAGATAAATGGGAGCCACTGAAATTTTATGAATGTTATCATATTGTAAAAGTTTGTACAAGAATATTCTGCATCAGATAAAATTCTCTTTCTCTCTCTCTTTCTCTCTCTCTCTCTCTCTCTCTCTCTCAACAACGAGTGTCTCTAATTCATTATTTCTCGGAAGTAGAAGTAATTAAATCTATCGCTAATTTTGTTCCCACCTCAGGATACGTGATAGTAATCCTGAGAAAGGATTCTCTCTCTCTCTCTCTCTCTCTCTCTCTCTCTCTCTCTCTCTCTCTCTCTCTCCCTTACACTCAAACGCACCCACGCATAGGAAGTCGACCCCCTTTAGAAGAGTTTTGCCATAATCACATAGCGACAGTTTGTGCATTTTCTTTCAGAATTTATCGTAAACAGATATGAAAGGGCACAGGAAATAGGAATTTGTTTTATATATATATATATATATATATATATATATATATATATATATATATATATATATATATATATACTATATATATATATATATATATATATATATATATATATAGTATATATATATATATATATATATATATATATATATATCTATATATATATATATATATATATATAAAGCATTGTTCAAGGTGGCATCCTGAACAATTGATATGAGTTGTGGGTAACTAAGTGAAATATATTGAACGGGACTTGGATGTTCATCTCAAAACTGGAGAAAGAGGAAATGTTCAGATGTTGTAACCTCAAAATGTCACTCATCATTCCGCGCCTGGAACCTTAATCAGGGGTTACTCATTCCAGTAAATGAGTCATATTCGTTCCATTTGGTGGCCAACGGCTTTGGCATATTTGATGCTCCAGGAGCACAGTTCCGTACTGGTATAAGGCCGACTAGCTGAATCTAAAATAACAACAGCTTCCAGGTGTTTATGAAACGATACGTTTACTCTGTGAATAAATGAGATCAGAAATGGAGGACAGGAGAGACACTTCATCGAATTAGAAATGCTGTTGCCAAACACTGTTCACTCTATTTTTGCTTTAACTTCTGGAGAAGTTTCATCGTATATAGCTGTAACACCGCCCCCCCCCCCCCCCCAAATAACCCTACGCTAATAGGAAATTTATACATTTATCTATCTATCTATCTATCTATCTATCTATCTATCTATCTATCTTTGTATCTATCTATCTGCAAATATAAACGCACACAAAAGATATTAGTTTTTGTTAATAATGCTGATTCAGTTTACTTCCAAAGACTTTCACCTCCATTTTTATTTTTTGTTTATGTTATTCCTTTTCCTTAGCGTCGTGTGCGCCATAATAAACGGAATTCCGTTAGAGTTTCTCCCCATCACCCCCCCCCCCCCGCCCCCAAAAAGAGAGGTACTCTCCCGAAAATGATATGAGAAAGAAAATATGTATATACCCGAACCACCCAAAGTATTTGGTAGAGTTTATCAGAAAACTTTGGAACGATGGCCCTTTGGTGCCCTTTGATGATGCCGGCGTTAACATGGAGAGAGAGAGAGAGAGAGAGAGAGAGAGACTGTCTGGTTCTGGTCTTGCATTACTTCAGTTTCCGCGTATATAAAATCTATCTCTGTAGTGGTTTTAATTATGTTTAAGGTGATCAAATTCCTCTCCTATTGAGAGATTTGAAAGAAATATGAAAAGACCTTCGAAATGGAAAGCGTCAAAACAAATGGGACAAACGCTAAAAGAAGCTGCAGAAAAATAAGAAGAGTTAAAAGCTACGTACTTTCGGGAATGTCAGTAGAAAGTGAAAGCGATAACGAATATAAAAGGTAAAAAGTTCTAGGTAAAATGTTTTAAAGATAAAATTTCTTTCTCATTCACTTCAGAAAGAGAAAGCGCTTCTCAGATCTCTATTGGGATGTCAGTCAGCATCCTGCGCTTCGTTCTCTCTCTCTATTCTCCATGGACTCAGAATTATATATATATATAATATATATATATATATATATATATATATATATATATATATATATCATTCGATGAAAGAAGAGGGAGGAAACCTCCAAAAACTCTCAGCCAAGGGCCAAAGCGACATCCAGAAATACACTTTTGACTGTAAACACGAAACTCCTTTTCAACTTTCAACCTTTCGACAATTACGGTGTATTTTTTTTAAACGATTCGGTATTTATTTAGAAATAAAATAAATGGGAACCTGACTTTTTTCTTTATTTCACTGTCATTAAAACTTTTATTTGCATGTACAATAATTTGTTTTTTAGCCTTCTATGATCGGCTTAGGTTGGGCGCACGAAAAGCGTACATATTTTATATTTGTTTCTCTTTTGATTTGTAAACACAGTCTAACTTCCACGTTTTAAGCTGATGTTTGCTGGTAAATTCTAGACAAAACCATTGGGTTCTCTTGTAATCATTTTTTTACTGTATCAGTATTAAGCAGGGCGCAATAATGATCTGGTTTATTCAGCTTCTGTTAATTAGAGGAAATTTATTCTGTGTAATTAGTCAGTAACTTTCATCAGACTACATTTTACTTTGGTAAATTTGTTACATTATTGTTACTCTTCTTCCAACGTTGAATAGATATTTGTTTGTTGTGTGTGCGTATGGGATTTTTGTTTTTTGTTGCTGTCTGCAAGTGATCATGAGTATTTGTGAATTACAGTGCCCTGTGTGCGTCTGTATAGTATATTACTAATAAAGTCAAGTCTGTCTATTGTGTTGGCATTAAACTGGGTTTGTTCTGGCTTGATCTCTTACAAGAAAAAAGATCTCTTAAAAGAAGACCACCACGGGCCCCAAAATCATGACCTTGCTAATCCTTCGCGTAAATTGTATAATTTAATATTTTACGCAAAGATTTGTAATCTGTCTATGAAAAGGTTGATTGTCAAATATATATGATATATATATATATATATATTTATATATATATATATATATATTATATATATATATATATATATATATAGGATAGATAGATAGATATTATATATTCATGAACAGATGATCTTGGATCTATAATGATTATGGAGTTAAACTTTTATACAATTGTGAGTAATAAATCATCAGTGGGCCAATTGGTCTTTTAAAGTTCGTCCAAATCCTCGACAATGAGGCCAAAGTCGTCCGCTTGCTAAGCTGAATAATCAATTATTGCCAAGTGTTGAACTTGTTTGCATTGAACTTTGATTTATTATTGCCTGACAGTGAAAACGAAACATCTCCCTGGTATATTCACCCTGTGGACTGGCTGGAAAGTTTGATGCGGTCTTTTGTTATCTATCTACATTCCTCCCTTTTATCTCATATATAGGAATAACTTACACATGAAGATCATTGTTTTTCATGAGCGCGTCTGCTCCGATCCAGATTCGAACCTGTGCTTTTTTGGGTTTGATATAAGGTAGGCAGTAGACTTATCTATTCAGCTACCAAGACGGCCTATTGAATAAGTAGACTGCCTACGTCTGTAGCTGATATTGAAGAAACAAGTGCTAATCCCGGCCGGGGCTGATGCACCTATCAGTTATGTTTGCCTTTGGGTGCAAGTTATTCCTAAAGTTAAGTGAAATCCATGTTAAGAGGTATTTCTGGCTTTAATGAGAAGAATCACGTGTATAAAAGTGAGACCAATATCATGCATATCTGTGCTCAAGGACATACATGACGCAACCCACCTTACGCTGATTGACCCAAATTCTTCCTCATCACGTTAGAGGAACGAAGGAGGAGGAGGAGGAGGAGGAGGAGGAGGATCATGCCGTACCTTCTTCTTCTTCTTCTTCTGCTTAATTAGAGCATAAGGGGAATCCTTGCTGCTCCCAGGGCGCCTTAGGAGTGATGGAACGCTGCGGTTGCCCTTAATTGGTTCCGTCGTCTAAATGAAAATGAAGGACTTTGTTGGGGGAATTGGGTATGAGATGGTTCTCCCGTCTTCCTTTTTAAAATTTTTTTTAATATATTATCATTATTCCTTTGTTTTTGTTTTCGACCAATAGCAAGAATAGCATGGAATTGCTTTTCCAAATTACTTTTTATTTTGTCTCTTTGTTCTCACCAGAAAAGAAGAATGTTATAACAAATAGTGTGATGGACAGTATATATAGAGTATATAGTATATTTCTTGAAGTTATCAGGTTAGTTAACATTTTCTTCTGGTTTTATTTGATCTTATGTTGTTCATTTATTTTTTTTTCCGATGATCTACGGAAGAATATGAACAGATGGGTAGTCTCATACCTGAGAGCAGAATAATATATATATATATATATATATATATATATATATATATATATATATATATATATACATATATATCATATATATATATATATATATATATATATATATATATATATATATATTATATATATATATATATACATCTATACATATATATATATATATATATATATATATATATATATATATACTATACATACATATATATATATATACGTAATATATACATATATTATATATATATATATATATATATATATATATATATATATATATATATAACTACGTTTAAAAAATTAGATCTTGAATTCATTGGGCCGGAAGTTGATATTTGGATTTAAGATATGACTTTTAGCCGGAACATTCAGCGCTTATTTAAAGACTTGCGGAAGGACGATGATAATATGTGTTAAATGGCTGTCTCTTTTTTTCTTCTTTGGTTTCTATATGTCTCATTTATCATCCTTTTTTCTATTTTTGAACAGTAAAATTCGTGAGAGAGAGAGAGAGAGAGAGAGAGAGAGAGAGAGAGAGAGAGAGAGAGAGAGAGAAAAGAAGCGTGTCCTCAGGTAAGTGCAAACACCTAATTATAGATTTATAATAGTAAGAAATTCATGAGGGTAAAAAGTCAACACTTCGTTGAATGCAATATGATAAGCCTGGGGCAGGTGGCCGAAGAGTGATCATCTGACGAAATTTCATTTACAAACTCAGTTTGCTGTGGGCCCTTATGGCAAGAGTCTATGCGCAAAGGTTGCCTCATTTCTCATTCGATGTTTACGTGATTCCTCTATTGTAATTTCCGTTATTTAGATTTGTCAGGTTTTTCATTCTAGACAGAGAAAGAAAGGAAGAGACACAGTTGAGGGTAGTGGTGGTGGAGGTCAGGAAAATGATTTATAAATCTATAGTTTGCCTAAAAACTGTAATAAATTGAGCAGCCTGACTCTCTCTCTCTCTCTCTCTCTCTCTCTCTCTCTCTCTCTCTCTCTCTCTCCGAACCTTTCTATTTGCCTCTTTAATCTCTCTATCTTTTCAGAACCTTAATGTTTGAGCCATTATCTCTCTCTCTCTCTCTCTCTCTCTCTCTCTCTCTGTGAAGCCTTTAACTTTCTCAAAAATCGTAATTTCTTCCACTTCATTACTGACTAATTGTGTTAATCTTAAAAACGATTCATTCATCAAACGAAGATTTTCTGTTAGTTTTGTTTGAAATGATTAAAACAGCCAGTTTTCTCGTTTCCTCTTAAAAATCGTCTAATATCGAAACCACTCCGGATATGATTATCATCATCAAGAACAGAAAATTCTGCTTCTTGCTTTTTCCGTTAACTTTTCGTCTGGATTTTCTAAACGCAAGGTATTATCTTTTAGAAGATAATTTTATAACTTTTCTTTCCTCATTGGATATGAAAAACGTTTAGAAATATTCTTGCATCGTCTAAGTTCTTTTCGTCCTTTGGCTTTTGTGGCTGACCCACTACAATGACGTCATTATCCTTCGCCTGATTATGTTCCTGTCGCTGCTGTTGTAGTGTTTGCTTCCCGTACTATCTGCTTATCCATTTTGTTTTAGCCTAATTTCGTAAAAAGGTATTTTTCGTTTGTTTACGCGTAGATTGTGTTTTTGTTATCTTCTTCCAATTTCTCTTCTATTCTCTTCTACTTGGTTGTTTTTATGTTATTCGGTAGTAATGATGTCTTCAACTATACTGATTGGATTCATTTAGCTTGAAAAAATAGTGGCCTACAACTCGAAGTGTCTTCCGTTTTTTACTGAAGCATTTACGTCTTCCAGATCTTGTACGCATTCAGATTGTCATTTCAGTTTCTTTCTATTCCTCTCTTATCTGTTTTTACGTGACCTGTCAACTTTCCTTAGAAATTGCTGTGAGAATTGAGGCTTATTTAGAAGGATGTTTTCATATTTGTCAATGTGAAGATGGCATACCAGTAAAATTGCTTTCGATCGTTGAGAATTAATGCCGAAATGTCCTGTGTAAAGATAACGCGTAAATAAACACAAACACACACACACAAACACACACACGCACACAACACTTACGCAAGAGGCTACTTGTTATCCTAAACTGATATGAGAGCCATCATGGACACAAGGCAGCCATTCCGCCATATTGCCCAGAGGGTCACACTTGTTCCGGATAAGGGAGAAAAAAGCAATTTCTCCGCCATAAAGACCTCCAGATCTCATCCCAGATGAGAGGGAAGCGAGGCTCCTTTTATGCATTACATAAGAATAATACGAGGATGATGGCGCAACGCTGGTCGTTTTGGAACGCCCCCGAGTGTCAGTTTCCCATATGGGCAATGGCTCGTTATGCTCGGTGGTGGCTGAAGGGTACTGCTTTTGATAGTTGCTTTGACTATTTATACAACTTCTTGAAGACATAATCCCGATATGAAACTTCTTGAAGACATAATCCCGATATAAAACCACTTGAACACTTAATCATGATATAAAACTTCTTGAAGACATAATCCTGATATGAAACATCTTGAAGACGTAATCCCGATACCAAATTTCTTGAAGACTTAATCCTGATAATATGGAATCATTGCAGAAGCATAATGCAAATGAGAAATATGGAGAGAATTGACGTTCCTTTGAATCATTTAGCCTTCGTTTTTGTCATCGATCGTGCTCAAAGCAATTAAATTTGATGGAAAAGAATGGCTTAGCCTTACCCTCACACCTCACACTCACAAAAACCCCCGTCCTCCTCACCCTGCCATACGTCCTCCCCAAAACGGCTCCTGAGGCCTTAGGCCTTCTTATTAGTTAATGGAATTGGTGGTGTCTCTCTCTTCTCAGGTGAGCAAATGATACCTGATAGGTAATTCCTCTTCCCACATGAACGGGTTTCCCTTTTCCATATTTACAGAGACAGATATCTTACCCTGATTTACTCTTGTTCCTCCCGCGTATGATAAATGTTGCTTGTTTTAGTGCTCTCTCTCTCTCTCTCTCTCTCTCTCTCTCTCTCTCTCTCTCTCTCTCTCTCAATTAAACCAGGCGCCTAGATGCATCCGGCGTCATTAAATTTACTTGAAAAAGTCGGTTTTAATTTTTTTTTGCGTTTGTGGGGGGGGGGGGGGGCATCAATCCTTCACAGTCTCGATTTCCCACAGACATCGTACCTGATCATCAATCCTCGTGGCGGTATTCCAAGACCAGTTTTAAACGTTATTAACTGTTGAATGCAAATTAATGAACTTCCAGATAGTGATGCCACGCAGAGGGTCATCATTTTTACTTCGGTCTTATTTCTTTGAACGGGTAAATGGAGCCGATTATCGTTGATTGATTATGGTAGGGTTAGTCCCCTCTGCATGACTCTCTTGAAGTGATTTCAAGTTACTTTAGAAAAGGAGGTTTCAGTTGATCGTTCCGTTCGATTTGAGGTTATAAATCCCATTCGAGTATGTACCTCTTCCGAGGTTTTTTGCTTTTCTCTTGTAGTGAATGATAGTCTCGGGTTCGTTAGGATGTTTGTATAAATTATATACCTATATATATATATATATATAATATATATATATATATATATATATAGATATAGATACTATACACATATATATACATAGATATATACATAAGTACCGTATATAGATAAGATATATATATATACAATATAATACTATATATAGATATATATATATATCGTATAGATATATATATATATATCGATATATATAAGATATATATATATATACATATGTATGTATATATATACCATATCTATATATAGTATATTATATATATATATAGCTATAGGATATCGGGATATATAGTATATATATGATTATATACTATGTATCTATATATATATATATATATATATATATATATATATATATATATATAATGTATATATAGGTATATAGAATATATAATATATATATATAGTTATATATATATATATATATATATATATATCTATATATACGTATATATACTGTATATATATATACGTATATATATAATATATATATATATATATATATACTATATATATATATATATATATATGTATATATATAATGGTATATATACATACTATATATATTATATAATATATACTCATATCTATATATATATCCAATATATATATGCGTGTGTGTGTGTGTGTGATTTTTTAATATCAAACACACAGGATGAAATGAGAACCGTTGTAAACTCCTGACCGGTGTCTATTGTATTGATAGGCCATCTTCAGAGGACCGATCAACAAAAATAGTAGAAATTCAACAGTATAAATACTAACATGCAGGCGGTAACAACGAAGTATTTGTATCTGCCAGGTGCATATAGTTGGTTTTGAACTATCTGTATATCTTTATATGTTTTGTCTTGCTATCATGTATATGCCGAATTTCTACGACTCAGTATCAGTCATCACAAGATGGCTCAGCGATGAAGCCGACCCTGGTTCGGGTGGGATTACAATCGTTTTCCAGTTCTTACCGGATGTTTATATTTATATATATATATATATCTATATATATATAGATATATATATATGTGTGTGTGTGTGTGTGTGTGTGTGTGTGTGTGTGTGTGTGTATGGTTGTGTGGTTGTGTGGTGTAGCATAAGTATATATATAATCTATATATATACACATATACTATATATATATATATATATATATATATATATATATATACTATATATATATATATATATATATATACACACTTGAGAGAGAGAGAGAGAGAGAGAGAGAGACGAGAAAGCGCAATGAAAAAGAGCACCACTCTGAAATGAGTTCATGACTTGAGTTAATGAAAGTTGAGATTTCAAAAGGATGAAAAAGCGCCTCTGTCGCAACACATCAAAACGAGGATCCGAGTCAAGACCAGTGATATCTTTTCATATTTCCGGTTTTGGGTTTTTAGTCGACTCTCTTCCGTTGGTTTTCATTCATTTTTCCTCTTAATTTCAATACATATAAATAGATAAGGATGTATGTATATTTTTTTTAAAGATAGGTAGTGACCTGTTAAAAGAAAATCATTACATAATTGGTGAAAGTGACACATCCATTTACCTTTCATTTTACGTTCTGTTTCATATCTTTTTCATTTTGTTACTAAACTAACTAAATTATAGTAATTTTTCTCAAGAAATGTTTGTTTTGAATCAGTTCTGTTTATTTATTTGTAACTATAAAATAAAACAAAATCAATTTATTATTGCCTCTGAGTCATTCAGTTAAACAAAGTCATTCAATCACTCATCCATTTAGCACTGTATTCGTACCCCAGAGTATTCAATGAATCGAAATATTAATTTGATTACAAATGGGAATTGTGTTCAATGATCTACTGTGCATGCATTTACCTGCCATGTTTAGTTCATAAATTGAGTGATGGCGCAGTAAAATCATATTTCAGTATTTTTGCATGGTGTGAAAAATGAAACGCGTTCATCATAAATTTTCCTCTCCAGAAAATCCTTACTCTGAAATTATTTTGCACCATGGAAAGTGAAAGGATGCTGTTAATAATTGTTTTTGAGTAATCTTCAAAGTTTAATGCCTCCTCATTATGTCTCCATTGTGTTTGCTAATTTGCTTGCAAAGATGTTTTTATGAGCACATAATTCCTTGGTCATTCTTACTTACCTTGATGAACATTGGCGATGGCGGTTGGTTATTTATGCAAGAGTCGGAAACGTTCATCTTTCAAAGAAATGATAATGTAGAACCTAGAAAGGGATAGTCTCTCTTCTCTCTCTCTCTCTTCTCTCTCCTCTCCTCTCTCTCCTCTCTCTCTCGTCTCTCCTCTTCTTCTTTCTCTCTCTCTCTCTCTTCTCTCGTCGCTTGGGAGAGAGAGCTTCTAGCTTATAGCTGAGCGACACGTGTTCGAATCTTGAATCAGACGAGGAGGGACAGATTGGGCTCGTTCCCAAAAATCCAGTGCTAATTTTAATTTTAAAACATAATATATTCGTAATAAAGATAATGTATAATAGGAAAATCAAAGCCTTAGATGCAGGAAAAATGATAATAACTCACAGGCACCCACACCTCCAAGAGGAGGAATTAACATGTTAATCCCACCTAAAAGGGGTATCCTAGCCTGCTCTCTTCGGACCCTGAAGCACTGAATGATGTACCGTGTTATTAGGAGACTGTTGGGGGTCACAGCTAGCGTCAAGGGAGGGAGAGAGAGAAAGAAAGGAAAAAAACTAGACGTGAGTGTTCATTGCCATATCCCCTGTAGAAGGGTAGTGTCGTCAGTGGAACTCATGCATGCCTTGTAGGCATTACTTAAGGTTCTTTTGCAGAGTGCTTTCGGCCCCTAGCTGCAACCTCATTCATTGGCCTCTCAGGTCCCAGTGCTTGGCCTTTGGCCTAAATTCTATACTGAACTCAATTCATCCATTGCTGTATCAAAATGTATACCTCTAAAACGGAGAGCCTCGGCGCATTACCCCTCCTCCTCAAGGGATTTGAAACCATTCATAAGATATTCATCAGATATTCTCTCGCTGACAAGTCGAGTATTTACATAGCTGGAGTGACCATCTCTCTTTTTCTATTATATGGATGGGGTACCTGATTTCCATTCTCATTCCCGGTGCCCTTCCGAGTGGCTCCTAAGTGTCCTTCCCATTGATGACGCTTGTCCGAAGGAATCGGTGCGCATGCGCGCGCCCTTTATTTCCGAAGAGAGATGGGGAAGTTCATTCCCTGAACTGCGATTTTCGTTCCTTTCGTTCGCATATGATTATTATTATTAATTGTGAATGAAAGTGTGTCCAAGACATTCTGCTATAATATATTCATCCTAAAGTGGATCTTTATTAAAAACTGACAGCTATATATAATGTTTGCCCTCAGTTTTCAAGCTTATCTTGGCTGTACCCACTTAATCCCTTGATGATCCAAAAGACGCAATTTGATCGTCAAACATTATTCCAAGGAAAGAGCTCATCAAATCCGTCAGCATTTCTGATAAAAGAAAATCACTTTCATATTTACTAATATGAAAACCAATACATCTCTCCGTCTGTCTCTATCCCAGCTACTAAATGAAACAAAATCCTGTGAAGTGTGTGTGTGTGGTTGTATATTTGTATCTGTCTCTCTCCCAGCTACTAAATGACACGTACGTGTGTGTGTGTGTGTGTGTGTGTGAAGGATTTGTTAAGATAAATCTGAGGTGCATAAAGAATTTAAATTTTTTTTAGATACAAATTCCCCATTTCAGAATTGTTCCAAACAGATGATTGTATAAAATGTAGTCCTTAGTAATCTTCTTATGTTTTTATGATAGTTAGTTTTAAGAAATTTTGAGTCTGAGAAGAGACGCAGAGACAGGAATAGATCAATATGCAGTGATGTTTCTCCATTCAAAAGTCTAATAGCAAAAAATGGTTTAACAAGTTATTTGACATTTTAGTTAATTGCACACACCCTTACTACGGAATAAATTCAGTAGAACCTTGCCTTTAATTCTTTTTCTTTATTGTTTAAATACTCGTACACACGACACCGCCTCCAGTTGGAGAGACGTCGAACTCTTAAAACACAGATGAAGAGAGTCTCCTGATAAAGGAATTTACTTAGGTCAGTAAGAAGCTGACGCGTTCTGGCGACTGAAGCCCCTGCCACACGAGAGGCTAAGACACGACGGGCACTATGATTTGCCCGCAATTCTCTCGCTTTTCAACAGTGTTACCAGATCAAAGAATCCAAGGCAGGCAGTAGTTACAGGCAGGCGAACCTATGACTTGGTCCACACTCTTGATCGCCATCCACTCGCAAAATTGGTAACAGCGTCTGGCCCCCGTGTGGAAGGAGCTTAAATTAGGCCTTATAGGAGGACGTGTGACCTCTGGTGCTTGTGTATTTGGAGGTTCATTTGTTATTTCAGTATATTGACAGTTTTAGAATTTTTAGAACTTTCTTTCCCAAGAATTAATGGAATTTAGTTGTGAATGAAGGCACTCTGAACTTTCAGCCATTCAGCTTTTAGGACATTTAAAAATGTCAGAGTGGTTGGACAGCAAAATTCTATTAACGGAGCGGAGTGGGGGCAAAGTAAGATGTACAAAAAGTGAGTGCAACTTGGCGGCGAAGGTACACTGCAAAAGATTTTTAGTAATGCCTACAGTGCGCCATGTAAGATTTAACGACACTATCTCCGTTGGGCGCGTCCATGTAAACTAAGTTTCTAAAGTATCTGAAGTTAGGTAGAGTATATAGTATATGTAAGTATATGTAGACTGTAGTATGTAAGTATATGATTTAATATTTAATCAGCATTGTTGACTTTGTAAATCTCTAGTAATAGCATTTCATAATCTTTATAAGGGTACAGTTGTTTACTTCATCGAAAAATAACAGCATATTAACTTGCAACAGACCCAAACAGCGGCAATTGGGAGTAACGCGGTCAGTAAGCCTATCTTTGGCAATGTCTCTCCACACTGTTGTCAGGACCCTCCTCAAAGGGCTCTCCTTCTTCCCAGAAAGACAACTACAACTGGTGTTCTCCAAAGATAAGAGTCACAATAAATGAAATAACAGTCTGTGTGCAAATATTGACAGGGATACAAATACAACAAGTAAAAATGTTATATATATTTCCAAACACTAACACAGAAATGATTACCGGAACCACTAGAAATACAAAGGTATATGAATAGCAATCAAAGTATGAATATAGTCGTCAAAATACCCACACTATAATTAATTAAAGCACCAAACCAGACATTCTCCAAAATAAGGTCTGAAAAAGAAAAAAACTTACCAGAAAATAACGGCCAGAAAGAACCCAAACAATTAACAAAATTAAGATAAACTAAACAAATGTAAAGTATCCATTAAGAGTTTTACACCCCACCGAGATTCTCATAAGGGAAACCACCTCGATCCAGTAGGACGTACGTGGGAGACAAAGGAACGGGAAGGTATGCCCCGCTGTCCTCCAAATATCTGCAGACTAAAGGGCGACCTCCTCAAAATAGCTCAATGTTTCTCAGACGTCACAAATCTTCGTCCCTGGACTCGGAATACTCGACAGGAATCGAAAACAGGACTCTGAGAACAAACAGGCCAAGGATAAAACAACAGGAATGGTAACTCTTAACAACGTGGAGGAAGAAAACTCAAAAACCCTGATGGGGATTACTATAATAAATGGCAAATCAGGATAAACTAAATAAACCACCACTAGAACAAAAAGAAAACCAAACAAAACAGAAATAGCAAAGTTCTAACAGCTATGAACTCTGAAGTCATTTCGTATTTTCCTTTTGTTAAGAATCCATGAGAATTACAGCCCATTTTCTGTGGTCGTCCAAAACCCAAATACTCATTCAGGAAATATTCTGGCCAAAGGTTGATCGACTTCTGAAAATGTCTGGAGGTTGGAAATATACCATGCGCTGGAAACGTTGCCGCCAGAAAACATTGATAACTAGAGTTTCAATATATACATTTCCAAGGACTGAGTCACTTTCACAAAGATGATGCAACACCGAATCGTTTTTCGTTCCTGATTTGTTTTTCGTTCTCATCTCTTTTGATGTTCTCACATTCTCTCTCTTGATTCTCATCCACTTCACCGGAACAGGATGGAAACGGAAGTGATTTACCATCTTTTATTGCAACTTCTTTGTCCCCCTTTCTTTCTCAACGAAAAGAGGGAAATGAGACTTTTATTCATTTTTTCTTTTGACTTCCTTATTCCTCGATGTCTGAAGCGGAATGAGAACTATGTTAATTTAGGTTCTTTCTCGGTATATATCTTCTAAAGCGTAAAGAATAATAGGACCTTTAATATTCTGTTCTCTACGTTTTGGGATTCCCTCATCTTTCCCCTATTTCTAGTCTCAGTAGTGGAGGTGAAGGAAGGTTTCTAGATTAAACGGGCGGAATTCTTTGTCGCAGAAAACATGGAGAAGGAAAAGACATTTTCGATGTATTTGTGGGACTTGATTTTTTACCAACCCCTCCCCCCTCCTCGTTAAAAGTATGCAGTTCAAAGAATGCTATTTTGCCTCAGATTCCCCTGTACTGTGTTTTCTTTTTACTTCTTCCCCATCCGTGAATAGACGACATGGAAAGAGGAAGGCGTAATAACAAAATAGAACAAAATTAATAACTTTCTCTAGTTACCTAAAAATAATCAAAGAAATATCATGACGATTATTCACTGATATAGTAATGCTCTCTCCTCTCTCTCTCTCTCTCTCTCTCTCTCTCTCTCTCTCATAGCTTTCCTCAACTTAGAAGAGCTCTGCTTTCTCTCCCCCCTCCCCCTCCCCCTCACATTTCGACCCCTCCCTAACTTTCCAGTGAACCGCCCATCAAAGGAACAGTTTGGCCGGAAGTAGAGCCTGACTTGAAGGACCCACTCACTCCTCGTCTCCTCAGCCGGATCCGGCAGACCCTTTGTCGGTCTTTGACTTTCATCACCTGAGGTCTACTGAAATAGTTAACCAAACTATTTCATTTGTGTGTCCTCCCAATTTCATAAATTTATATAGACTAGTATATAGTAAAATTATTTGTACTTGTTATGTGCTTTTAAGCAAGTGAAGATCTACTTTTAAGGTGGGATGCAAATTCGCAGTGAGAGAGAGAGAGAGAGAGAAAGAGAGAGAGGGTTCATTTGTTTATTAATGTGTTACTCGGTATTATATGTCCTCTTAATTGGTAAGTCGTTACAGAGAAAAGCACGAGAGAGAGAGAGAGAGAGAGAGAGAGAGAGAAGAAAATTATGATTCTGAATACAGCAAAAAAAAAAAAAAAAAAATTAGTAAAGTAAAAGAGTAATTTGAATGACTTAAGAGGAAGCTAAAAATCAGTATTATGAGGAAACAATGAATGATATATAAACAAATTCACTCTCAGTACATCCTTAGACAACCTCGATCTGACTTTTTGTCTGATCAATGGTTTCCTTTGTTACCTTCTCTGAAAGAAGAGGTAACAACAAACAGACCCTGTATTTTTTCTTTTAATTCAGAGAATTTGAAGAAAATAAACGCTTTTCGAATGGCCGTACAGTCCAGACCGAAAAGGGTTCCAGTTCTCTGGTCGTTCATTAGACATGAAGAGAAAAGTTGGAAGAGGCGTTACTCCTCCTGGATGTCAAGTGAAATTCCATTTCGTCGCTTCTGACTGGATGGAAACGACAGGAAATGTTCCCCAAATTGAAACTTTCTACAGAATCAAGAGGCGTTACTGCATCATTCTCTCTCTCTCTCTCTCTCTCTCTCTCTCTCTCTCTCTCTCTCTCCTTCCCCCCCCTGTCTCCATCCTCTTCTCTTATACTCTCTCTCTCTCTCTATCTTCCTTCTTCTAACCCCAGCATTCTCATTTACCTCAGTTTCGTGACTAGATAGTTTCTTTTTCGTTTAAGCTTGAAAATGTGCAGCGCCATTCTTTTCCTAACTCATTTATGCATTGGATTATCGCTTCATTTGTCTGTGTATTGTATCCTTAATTTTTACTCGTCGATAGTATTCCCTGGTCATTGCAAGAAATTCTTCACACATTCAAAGATAAAGTCACTTCTTTTGGGTGAAGCATTGGTCTTCACAGAGATAACTATTCCTTAACTTTTCATCTTCATTCTACCCCAAAGAAAACGGCTTAAAAATCAACCGAGTATTTTTCACTTTTTCTGTTTAAAAAAAATATTTAGGGAGAAAAGTTTCCTGAATTTCATATTACCTGGTGTGAGGGAAAGCAGGTATGAAAAACTGGGCTTAAAAATCCCGGCTATTTGTAATTTTTGGTATTTCCGAAATTTGACTTCTTTGCGTCTCATCGGTGGAAACTATTCTCCTCCTCTTTCTGTTTTCGTCTTACCTCTTGTTTTGTTTTCCTCTCTTCTTGGTTTTGTTTTCCTCTCTTCTTGGTTTTGTTTTCCTCTCTTCTTGTTTCTTTTCCTGCATAGATAGCACAAATAATCATTGTCGGTCATTATCAAGTTTCCTTTGGGAAACTTGATTTAATGACGTGTGTTACTAAATACAGTCGTTCTTGATAAATCTCTCTCTCTCTCTCTCTCTCTCTCTCTCTCTCTCTCTGTGTGTGTGTGTGTGTGCAGTCTAACATTAAATTGAAGGCATTTACTGGCTAGAGCTCCAGTTGCAATGTGAATTAACCTCTTCCTCATCTGAATTCATGTTCCTCTGTCGGGATAACTCTACTTAACCTGTTATCAAGATGCAAATTGTTACCTTTGATCAATGTTATAAAAAAGATGCTGGGTATATAGAGTTTATGAATAGCTTACTTTTGGCTGGTATGCATATGGTGGCATTAGCTCAGAGGCTCTTGAGAATGAAGGCGTTCGGGTGAACATTCTGTTTCATTCACTAAAGGTTCTGTGATCAAGTGGCTCTGGAAATTGTATTCCTTGTCACATTTCGATAATTGAATCATACTCTTCCTTCTAATTTAAATGTGTAGAAGTTTCTATTCTCAGAGAGAGAGAGAGAGAGAGAGAGAGAGAGTCCGCTGTAATTTCAAGGTGTGTCCTACTATATTTGTTACTTAATCAATTTTGAGTGTCTAAACTGTGAATGAAAGTTTTACATGCATAAATAAATGTTATTCCTGTAAATGCCGAGGGAATTATCTATTCCCTTAAGACGATATTAATTTACTTTTACATATTCGATGTAGTTGCAATGCGAGATTAAGACAGTAATATATATAATAAATCATTTTACAAAGGCTATGCCCGTATGTTTCTGAAACTTACTATTGTATAAAGTTGTGTTTGTTTATGAATTTTGCGTATTTCGACACTCGTTAAAACTTTAGCACTATAGACACTCGAATGGGTTTGAATACGGTGATAACTTTCCCTGACTGAGAGAACTAAAATGAACGAAGTCTGGTTTGTTTTCTTTAACAATCGTAGTCAATCGCAATTTGTTAAGTAAGCTATTCGTAATTAAAGATCGTTTTTTTGTTAGGAATGACATATTGAACGAATTTGTCACCCTTGATATATTACGCTTACCAACAACAAAATATTTATTCACAATATATCTACTTACAATACATTTTCACGAAATGTAGTTTGTTTTCGTTAAAAAATGAGTCGATCCGACAGTGTTTTATTTACAAATAACATATTGGTATTATTACACTCACAAGAAAAATATTCATTCCTATTGTGTATATTTCCGTAGTATATTTGTTTACGTTACATTTGCATTTTTAGATTTCTGTAAAAGAAAACTATTGAGATGGCTTTGTCTGTCCGTCCGCACTTTTTTCTGTCCGTTCCCAGACCTGCAAACTACTGAGGCTAGAGGGCTGCAAATTAGTATGTTGATCATCCACCCTCCAGTCATCAAACATACCAAATTGCAGCCCTTCAGCCTCAGTAGTTTTTATTTTATTTAAGGTCAAAGTTAGTCACGGTCGTGTGCCTGGCACCGCTACGGGCTACCGCCTGGCTGTGGCTGAAATTGTCATGAGCCGCTGTTGAGAGTTTCATGGGCCGTGGCTGAGAGTTTCGTACAGCTTTATACGCTGTACAGAAAACTCAATTGCGCCACAGAAACATCTGCGCATTCTATTTTACTTGTTTTCTTTCCTGTTTGAGATTCAACTATAAAATTTACAAACTGAAAATTTGCCAATGGCGGGGGAAGGGACGGTGCTGAATATTTCTCTCTTCTTTGTGGTTTGGTTCCAGTGGTGAAGGGAGTCGGCTGGATGGACAATTCGCTTCGCTACTCGGCCGAAGAGGCTTTCAGATCCCGAGGTCAATATAGGATTAAGCAGCATTTGCATAAGCCTGTGTGTAGTATATATTTACGGCGCATAAATAGAAAGAGGTCTGGGTACTTATCATAATGTAACTGACAGACTACGGTTACAGAATGATTTGTATTTGTATTATGTGTATGACTGATAGCTTTTAAATCTATGTATATTTACATTACAGAATCTATGTCCCTCTTGTATTATATATATATAATATATATATATATATATATATATATATGTATATATATATATATATATATATATATATATATCTAGACAAACACATGTATGTGTGTGTGTGGTTTGTATAACATTTTATGATATGTGGAAAAATTCTGATTAAGTCTCTAGAATATTGAACCCAATATCTCCTTTTGCATATTTTTAATCGGCTGAAGCTTCTGGCAATTCTGTATTCCGAATCATTTATTATCATATGTGAACGGCACGAACTTTCTTTTTTCAACAACAAATTCAAGAACCAGTTTCCCCATCGTCCTCGTCATTCCACGATGAACTCTGGTTATTAAATAATTTCGTAGCCTTGTGTCTATTCCCACATCCAAAGATTTCCGGAATGCTGAAGTTCACATTCGGTTCTAGGATAGTTTTGATTTTTTACAAAATTTGTTTTCATGTGTTAATACCTTTCGAATGAAAACAATTTTGGTAATTTAATCTGACCCCCAGGTTACGTCAACGCGCTCAAATACCTTTGAATATGTCATGGACACAGAGCGAGTAGAGGATACTGTCGCCATGCGCAAAGACACCTTGAAATTCCGGAAGACAACCGCAACATATTTCGTAACTTCCATATCAACAAACAAATAAATCCTACAGAGACTGTCGTATAACAAAATTAAGGTTTCTCGTCCACTCCAGAATACACAGACAAAAAGGCATATCGTAGTTAGAACGATTTCTTCACTCAAATAAATTGCATTAGTCCTCAATCAATTCTGTAGTTCCATGAACTGGATTTTAGCGGATTTGTAAGAATGATTCAGATAATGATTTTTTTGAACCGGAAATGGCATTCATTTGGCCCGGGATTGGATGTGGCGATGTTTAGAACATCTTGCAGTTCCTGTTAAACCTGAACTTAATCGTTATGTACCGTATTTAACACTACATTCAACTGAACATTCGCACTATTATGTAAATGATGTTGCTGAGAGATAAGTGCTATAGGACCTTAATATAGATTTTTTTTTTCTTTTATTAGTCATAATGCTGAATAAAACACCAAAATATACCATGAAGAGTTTTTCCCTATTTAAACCG
Organism: Macrobrachium nipponense; assembly: GCF_015104395.2. Taxonomy (NCBI): domain Eukaryota; kingdom Metazoa; phylum Arthropoda; class Malacostraca; order Decapoda; family Palaemonidae; genus Macrobrachium; species Macrobrachium nipponense. Next base: position 48,974,258 of record NC_061105.1, on the reverse strand, counting down.
TATTTTTGTGGAAGGAAACTGAAATTCGTTGTGCTGGAAACTACATAATGTTTAGTTTGGGTAAATTATTAAATTTTGTGCCTATGGTTGGGAAGCTTCGTATTTCTATATAATTTTGTAATGAATAATGTAATTTTCTACGAGTCTTTATATAAACATGGGATAGAGTTTTTTTCCTTTTTTCTTTTTTTTAGTAATATGACTTTTAATTAAATATAGCGATGATGGCTTAAGGAATCTCTCGGAATATAAATGGAGAATGAGTTCTTTGGCGTTAGAATAGCTCTCTCTCTCTCTCTCTCTCTCTCTCTCTCTCTCTCTCTCTCAATATTTTTTGAAAATACATTTCCTTTTAGTATGGATGGAAAAAAACTTTCTTCTGAGACGACCTTTGAAAGAAATTCATGTATCTCAGAAAGGAAAAATCCTCAGCTTTCTGGTGAATTGAAAAAGACGCTTTTGAAGGAAGTGCACTTGACAGAAAAGCTGTTTATTATAATCCCCAAAATGCTGGACGTTTTGAGAAGATTCTTACTAAATTCTTCGCCTGGCTTCAGCTTAGAAAAGAAATTCTGAAATGTTGGAAGCTCCGGTAAGGAAATGTTCCTTAAAGGTCACGTAGCGGGGTAATGCCGTCAGTTCACTCACGCGGTGCACTGTAGACATACTAAAGGTTGTTTGCAGGGTCACTTTTGCCCCTAGCTGCCGTCATCTTTTACCTTTAACTCCTTTCTCGCATAATTCCATCAATATTGCTGTCCAGCCTCTTTAACTGTTAGTTCTAGGTGCAGTTGGGTTCCCTCCCATTCCCACCTCAGGATTCTTGCACGTCGTGCTCTTTTCCTCGCTGTCCAACCACTCTGACTCCCTTTTTTTTTCACTGTCAGAACCGCTGAGTGGCCGAAAGTGCCCCAATGTTTGGCTTGACAGCCTAAATTTCATAATCAATAATTAAGACAAACATGAAGTCACTTTTGCCGAGACTGTTTCCCGAGAGAATGTTCAGTGTCCCTTTGTGTCTCAGACTGGAAAAGTCTGATTCTCTCTTGTATCGGTGCCATGGCACCATCAGAGGAGAACAGGGGCCAATAGTGCCACAGGTTTTCTATTAGAAGACACCAAATATTAGTGTCTATTCGAGTGTGGGGTTTTTCGTATCAATATTTTTGCCAATTAGCTTTTTGCAGAGGGGGAAATGAGTTACATTTTTACAGAGGGAAATGAGTTACATTTATACAGAGGGAAATGAGTTACATTTTTACAGAGAGAAATGAGTTACATTTTTACGGAGGGAAATGAGTTACATTTTTACGGAGGGGAATGAATTACCTTTTTGCAGAGGGAAATAAACTACCTTTTCACGGAGGAAAAAAAACGTTTTTACGGAAGGAAATGAATTACCTTTTTTACAGAAGGAAATGAATTACTATTTTACGGAGGGAAATTAATTACCCTTTTTACGGAGGGAAATGAGTTACATTTTTACGGAGGGAAATAAATCACCTTCTTATGGAGGGAAATTAATTACCTTTTTGCGGAGGGAAAATGAATTACCTTTTTACGGAGGGAAATAAATTACCTTTTAAGGAGGGAAATAAATTACCTTTTTACGGAGGGAAATGGAGGGAGGTTTGTTTTTGTCCAGAACATAAATAATCGATTGAACAATGGATTAATATTTGTGTTTATGAGAGAGAAGAAGTGAGAGTGAGGGTGAATGCTTTTGGAAGATTACTGAAGGGGATTTTCTCGACGAGAATGAAGGAGACAATAAAATTGCTGTGGGATTCACGAGAATCTGACAGACTGACATTTTTCTTTGACTTCGTTTATTCTCTGTGAATGTCATAGATCTTCAATGGAAGCGTTGAATTCTAAAGGTTAAAAGGTGTTCAGTGAAAATGGTTATCATTCAGTGTCAAATCAAGAGTAGACGAGAAATACGCATCGATTTGGAATTCTTGAACAATGTGTTAATTAAAAGACGCAAATCAATGCTAGTGAATATCTCCAAATCATCCCAATAACTCCTTTCCAAGAGAAAAATGAACTCCGAGTTCTTAAAAGATAAAATGTTCGGAATTTATCCGTTGATAAATGAAAACACAAAACACGTTTCTCTCACTGGAAGCAGAATAGTTGCAACAGCAGGATTCGACTCAATTTCCTATTGAAAGCAATTAATTAAGAACAGCTTCTGGTAATATCAGAACACTGGACAAATGTTCTTATCTCATAAGACCTTTTTAAAGTTCTCAAGATGTCCTTAGGTTATAATTTAATCACTTACGAAATACCTGGCTCAATCGTTTTAGTTATATATCTCTTCGACTTTTTTCTATGAAGTTTATGAAGTTTTGGTGAGTTTGGCTTCTGATTTGCATAATGACGCTTAAATTGAAGTTCGTTACTGGAATATTGATGAAGTTCATTTTAAATTTCTTTGTTAGCGTATTCATTAATTTTTTCTTACCTTAATATATATACATATTCTATATTAATTTGGACAACGTTGAGATTCCACAAGTCAAGGAAAACCACTTCTACCACTTCTCTTTATTCGGTGAAGTCTACAAAGAAGAAAAAACACAAAATAAATGACAAATAAAACTGCACAAAGTAATGACAAAATGCGAACTGCTTATGGTATAACGAAAATAAAGACAAAATATTTAAATGCAAAGAATAAAATAGATACAACAAAATACAACTTAATAGTGACTAATACAGTAAATATTAATATCACTCACAAAGTCCACCCGACTATATGTAAACAGTTATCCAAATTTAAAACAAGAGCGTATTCACTTATGGTCTGTCAGTCAGACCTTGCTACTAAAGACTAAACGTTAAAATATAAACAGCCTGGAAGCAACCACTAGCAAATAGACAGTAACCATATTAATGGTCGTTTAAGGGTAAACAGCATTTACAGACATCCAAATCTTTAGTGTAATAAATACTTAAACAGCACAAACAACCGTTTGAAAGTCCGCTACACTCCCGCTAGTGGGAGAATGCAATGAACCACAATAATTTAAAGGACTTTCGAAACATGTACATATAGAGAGAGACCAATCAGTTTGGTTTACAATGTAAATGAAATTCTCCCATTTAATTTTGAGCATCTTTATCTGCCTTAGCTTGGAATCCATGTTGAAGCTCTTGTACCGTAGCAATTAAGCAAAGTTTATGAATGGGTCTCTCCCAGTGACCACCTTTCCATTCTCCACTGTTCGAACAGTAACTCTTCGAACAAGCCCATCTTTTCCGGATGAATCCTCTCAACAAGACCGCGCCTCCACAGTTCCCCTAGGAGCGACACCTCCCTTTAGGCCTGGTTCCAGAAGAAGAACCAAATCACCAACTTGAAGATTCTGTTTGGGATGAAACCCATTTCGATCTTTGTACTAGCTGAGGCGGCATATAACGAATCCAAGTCTCCAAAATATGAATTCTCTGTTGAGCTACCTCTACCATGCTTCTCAAGTTCACTTCGTTACCGGTATATGGTTGTAGAACTGAAGGTTGCCCGTGAGGAAACAGTAAGTCATTGCCGGTTATAGTGGGGACTCAAGAGGATCTGGTCCGTTTGGGAAGAGTGGTCGTGAATTAACAAGGTACGTCACCTCTGACAGTATTGTTTGCCATTCCAAAGCACTGAATTTCTTGTGGTGATAATCTGCTACTGCGTCTAAACCTCTTCTACAGCTTCTGATACAATGATTCAACAACACCATTCATATGAGAAGCGTGAGGTGTGTTGAATTTCCACTCAAATTTTGTCCCAGCAATTGCAAACTTGTCCTTTATTAGGCTCTCATTCCAAGAATTTATCCACTTTTGCAATTTCTCTTGAGCCCCTATGAAATTGCGTCCTCTGTCACTTACTGCCAAAACTGGATGGATTCCATGATTACAAGTAAATCTTCTCCAAGCACAGAGAAAAGCATCTGAAGACAATGACTCGCAACCAAGTTCAAGAGATATGACACGAGTGACGGTGCAAGTTATGATCATTATACTTCCTTCAGTGCTTGCATTACGAGTTAACTTTATTTTGATAGGGCCAAAGAAATCTAATGCAACTCTGCTAAAGGGGGGGGTATTGGGCTCACCTCTGAAACTTGGCAGTTCCCCCATCTGTTGGCCCAACAATAGGCGACGTCTGGTTCTGCAGAAACAACACTTGAAAGCAATATCCTTAAATAATCTTGCTCCTCCAATAATGTAAACTCCACGCTTAAAAGCTAAAGCATTGCGACTCTATATCCTTGATGACCCTGTACATCGATGAATCATCTAGCGAATGCTTCAGCCAGGGAAGAATTCCTCACCAATAAAACTGGATGCCTCTGCTCGTAGGGTAAATGGTAGCTTATGTAGTCTGCCTCCAATTCTTAAAATGCCTTTTTCATCCAACTTTGGGTCAAGCTTTTTAATCTGTTTATGATTAACTTCATCTTGATTATTTAAAGACTTCTGGCTTGCATAAAATAAAGCCAGTTCTGCTTCTTGTATTTCTTTAGGTTCTAGATGACTTTGGTAGTTTTCTGGGTTTTGTTGTAATAGCAAACGGCGGCAGTAAGCAGTTATTCGTACAAGTCTATTCCAGTCTGAAGAGAGTTCTGTAAATCTTTCCTCAAAACTCTCCATCAGCCCAAAATTTCCAACAAATTGGATCCTTTTTAAGAGATTCTGGTGTGGTACTCTTTAACAATACAACGCTTCTTTTTCAAAATCATATGTCGGTTTCCCCAAAATCACAATCTTGAAAACTGTTCGGAAGAAGAAAATCGGGACCATTGATCCATCCTTGTAGTTCACTTGGCTTTATTGGCTTGGTTAATGCATCGGCAGGATTCAATTGTGAAGGAACATAGCAAAATTCTTTTGAAAATCCTGGCAAAGCATCCTGAATCTCCTGAACTCTAGCCGACACAAATGGTTTAAAGGTTCTAGCAGGAGAGCGAACCCAGGCCAACACTACTTCTGAATCGGTCCAAAATTTCATGGTACTAACCCCGCCAACCACTTGCAAAACAAGCAAGGCAAGTCTAGCCATAACCACAGCAGCAGTAAGCTCAAGACGTGGAATAGAACGCTGTCAACTGAGCCACTAAAGACTTTGCGATGACGAATTTCAGTTCTACTCCATGAGAAGTATTCCATTTCAGCCAGATCACAGAACCTAGGGCAGATTCACTGGCATCACTAAATCCATGAAGTTGAGGGTCTCCTAGAGAATCTTCTGGCTTTATCATTCGATCTAGTCTAAATCCAATTAGTTGATTCATTTCATGAACATATCCTTTCCACATTTTGATTTGTTCTTCACTCAATTCATCATCCCAACCAACTCCACTAGCCCATAAATCCTGAAGATAAATCTTGTATCTAATTATTACAGGAGATAACATACCTGTAGGATCCCACAACTTTGATACCAAACTAGCAACCTTCCGCTTTGTTAGTTTTGAAAACTCCTCACTGAATTTGTCTAGCTGAATAGCCACACTATCCGTAGCCTTATCCCATACATGACCCAAAACTCGTGTTTGCTTGTCTTCTGGGCATCGGTCAACAGAGGGGTCATTAGAATGCCATTCTTTTATTCTGAAGGAGCCCTTTCCTAATATCCGATCCACCTGATCCATGGCCGCAATAGCTAATTCACTCTTATCAAATGATTCAATCACATCATCCATGTACATGCGACAGTTAATTAACTGTGCTCCAATAGGTTCCTCCTCCTTGAATGTATCTGCCAAAGTGCGTACAGCCATCATAGCTATGTCTGGTGCTGGTTTATCCCCAAAAGGAAGGCGCAGCCACTGCCAGTGACGAATTGGAGAAGATAAATCAAAACGCCATACAAACCGGTGATATCTCTGATCCCTTTCAGCCATAAGTATTTGATTAAACATTTTTTGAACATCGCCTGCAATTCCTATGCTTTTCATTCTCCAGTGAAGAAGGCAATACAGAAGAGAGTTCAAGAAATCTGGCCCTTTGTAAAATCCATCATTCAAACACAAGCCATTGAACTTGGCAGCAGAATTCCATATGATGCGAACCTTTGTTGATTTGTGTAGCTGATATACAGCATGATGTTGTAAATACCATCCCTCATCTCTGGATTCCTCTGGATATAATTCTCTGACAAAGCAACTGTCAATTAATTTCTGGATTTCTTCGCTATATTCATCAAAGGTTCCATTCTTAATTAATCTTTTTTCTTGGCTCATAAGTCTTATTTCTGCTTGAGGCTTGTTACACTCCAATGCTATTTCAGGGAAACCGGGCCTTCCAAGGCGATTTCCACAGTCATGCGACCATCCGCATTAATGCAAAGCTTATTTCGACAATGTTTTATGAACTGAGACTCTGCTATTTCCTTATCTGAGCAAACACACAATGTTGTTGGTTTGACACCAACAACATCAATGATATATAATTTCTGCAAATCCTCCAAATGATTCAAAAAACTGGACCACCCCTGGATGCAGCATGTGGTTTGGGTTTTGGAATATTCCCTCCAAAAATGGTCCACCCCAAGATACTTCTGACGGCAACTGGAGACGATTCAGGAGACACAGAGTCTTTTACGCTCTCAACTGGCATTGTAAGGAAATAATAGTCCATAACCAATGATGATATCAATTTCTGCTTCATCTGTGGGTAACGTTCCCTTGGCAGCGTTCAGATGAGGATACTCATCAAAAATATCCCCTCCAACTGCAGGACTGTTATGGGCTGGTTTCTCAATTCCAATTGCAATTACATTGTATGACTTAATTCCATTCACTGGTCTAATTTGGATAGAAAACTTGGCACTGCTTTCCTCAGCAATGCCTCCTCCAGCTACTCCATATCGAAACTTGAATGGTTCACCTTGCAAGCCAAAATGCTTGGCTGTGGATAACTTAAGCAATGTTGTATCAGCACCTGTATCAATAAATGCAACAACGCGATGCCATTTTTTCTCAACATCTTGCAGTTCTACATACGTTGTAGGGGAGTAGCGTCGATGAATTTTTCTATTCTGGCTTGAGTTCAGGGTCCCTACTGTGTTGAATGTTGCATCTGCATCTGAAGCAACCTCCCGTGCATGACCAATGTTGCACTCAGAAGCACTTCCCGACAGAATTAGATTCGCGTTCAAAGTAGAAGTACCTCCCGCCCGTGAACTTTCCAACCCAGAAAAGTCCTTGGCTGTACTTTATTTCCGTATGGTGGGCAGGCTACAAATCGATGATGATAAAGTTGGCAATCTACACAGCGTTTCTTATCCGGGCGTGTACAATTGATTGCGTTGTGGTTGGCTCTAAGACAAAAGAAACATCTCTTACTGCTCACAATCATCCTTCGTCTTTCTTCCTTGGTTTTTGATATAAAGATAGGACATTTAATGATCAAATGAGTTTTATCTATGCAAAAGGGGCAAGCCCTCCCATCATCAACCAATGTAGCCAAGGATTCATCACATTCTGAGCTTTTGTCTCTAAAATAGTTTACAGCTGACTTGTTAGTATTATCACTCAGGGAATGGGGATGTTCTCGACGCTCTCTAGCTTCTGTTTCTCTCCGTAGATGTAATCAACTCTGCTAATGTCTGATTATGACATTTTGATTGCCGCATATATTCGTAATAAATTCCAGAATCGATCTTTCTGCTGGCAATTTCAATTGTCATGAATGAATCCAATTCCCTTTCTTGACCAAGTTCTCTCATTCGCCGAGCAAAATCAGTCAGTCCATCCAAAACCTGTCTCATCTCCCTTGCTGCTGTAGACTTCATTGGTTTCAAGGCTTCTAAACCAAGTAATAGTACATCTCGTATGATGGCAGATGTTGGTACCTTCTCTTCTAGGCGCCTCCAAGCTCCATTTTCACCATCAACAGAACTGCAATCCACAATAGTATCTTGAACTACTTTTGGTAATGCGTTGCCATTTAACAAGATCATGAGCTTTTGTCTTTTACCATCAGTCATACCAGCTGACTCAAAGTATTGGTCCATTCGAACCCTCCACGACTGAAAGTTTCGGGGTGCTCCATCCCAACATGGTGCACGAAGACCTGGAATTCGGATAGGAGGTCGTGATTTCTCTGCTATTCGAATATCATCCAACTTTGTCGAAAGCTTCTCGATAAGCTTCAACATTTCTTCGTCCTTTGTAGAGTCAGTTGGCGTGTGTTTGCCTAAAAACTCCGAGCGTAGAGAAGACAATATGACAGCTCTTGAGTCCAACTCCTCTGACTGGGTCTCCAGATCGCGAGCCCACTCGGTCATATTACCTTCTTTGTTATATATTAAATCATTGCATGATAGAATTTTTTCCATCTGATTCAAAATTTCCTGAAAATTATTTATTCGTCCCTCCATCATGGATATTCTGCGATTTATTTCAACATTGTCGGTACAGCCTTTTCAAGGAGTTCCTTTAGCCCATTTATCCCTCGGGTAATTTGAGACTTCAAGTATATCCGAGTTTTTTTTAATTTTTCGTAGTCCGCTGCTACAAAGTCCTCCATGGCAGAAGTCGATTTGGGTTTACTTCACTAATTTGGACAACGTTGAGATTCCACAAGTCAAGGAAAACCACTTCTACCACTTCTCTTTATTCGGTGAAGTCTACAAAGAAGAAAAAACACAAAATAAATGACAAATAAAACTGCACAAAGTAATGACAAAATGCGAACTGCTTATGGTATAACGAAAATAAAGACAAAATATTTAAATGCAAAGAATAAAATAGATACAACAAAATACAACTTAATAGTGACTAATACAGTAAATATTATATCAACTCACAAAGTCCACCCGACTATATGTAAACAGTTATCCAAATTTAAAACAAGAGCGTATTCACTTATGGTCTGTCAGTCAGACCTTGCTACTAAAGACTAAACGTTAAAATATAAACAGCCTGGAAGCAACCACTAGCAAATAGACAGTAACCATATTAATGGTCGTTTAAGGGTAAACAGCATTTACAGACATCCAAATCTTTAGTGTAATAAATACTTAAACAGCACAAACAACCGTTTGAAAGTCCGCTACATATATATATATATATATATATATATATATATATATATATATATATATATATATATATATGATACATATATATATATATATATATATATATATATATATATATATATATATATATATATATATATATACGTATCATATATATATATATATATATATATATATATATATATATATATTATACATATAAATATAAATATATATATATATATATATATATATATATATAATATATATATATATATATATATACTAAGTCTACAATGTACTGCGTGAGTGAACTGACGGCATTACCCCGCTACGTGACCTTTAAGGAACATTTCCTTACCGGAGCTTCCAACATTTCAGAATTTCTTTTCTAAGCTAAAGCCAGGCGAAGAATTTTGTGAGAATCTTCTCAAAACGTCCAGCATTTTGGGGATTATAATAAACTGCTTTTTCTGTCAAGTGCACTTCCTTCAAAGCGTCTTTTTTCAATTCAACAGAAATCTGAGGATTTTTCCTTTCTGAGATATATATATATATATATATATATATATATATATATATATATATATAATATATACATATTCAATATATATATCTATATATATATCTTAATTTTATATATATATATATATATAGTATAATATATATATATATATATAGATATAATATATATATATATTATATCTCTATATATATCTATATATATATATATATATATATATATATATATATATTTTTTTTATTTTATATATGTATATATATATATATATATACTAATATATATATATATATATATATATATATATAATATATTATTATATATATATATAATATTTTTATATATATATATATATATATATATATATATATGATATATATAATGAATTATCACATCGAACCGTGATCCATTTATATATCAATTCAAGCTACAATGTCCTATTTAATATCTAAATTCACTTTACCTCCCAAATGATATATTTTCATATATGTACCGAAAAAAAAATTCCCCTTCGGTACATATATGAAAATATATCATTTGGGAGGTAAAGTGAATTTAGATATTAAAGGACATTTGTAGCTTGAATTGATATATATATATATATATATATATATATATATATATATATATATATATATATATAAAATTCACTATCAGTACCCTTTTGCTCATTCGGTACGCAAAGCAAATTTTAATAATGGAATATAAAGAAGGCAGAGAAAACCAGAAATTTCTTTTAAGTTGTTGGTCATTCTTTCCTTGAATACGGTAAGAAGCACAACAGTATGATCTATATAAAAGCATAATATATTCTGGAAGCACAATCATTACTACCTGCACAGGGAATTCTGTTTAACAAAGGTATTATTTTATTTTTTATTTTATGAACTCATCAAACTTTCCCACCTCCCTTTGTACAGCATTATTAAAAGCAATCTCATGTAGTATGCTTGCTTTTGTCTGCAGAGCTTTGCTTCCTGGAAGAAAACTAATTGGAATTAAAAACAAAATCCAGTGAAAAATAGTGAATATTGAAACGAGTTCTGGCCACAGATGCTTATGTAATTAACCTTTTCTGAAAGTGAAAATATAGAATGATGAAGTTCTTACAATGGGTTATTTTTGTTGAACAACTCTGTCTTCGTAGTTCCGTTTTTTCAATAGCTTTGGACATGTGGCGTTTATTGTGTTCGTTGTTTTCTGAAAACAGCTGCTTTCAGTTCGTTTTCTCGTCTTATTTACGAGACAACGACATTAAATTCTAGTCAGCATTCTTACCTGATTATTTATTACTCAATTTATTTACTTAATTTACATCTTTCACTTCCAATGAAACGTTACCTGAAAATAAAAATAAAAACATTTTGTATCTTGTCTGAAGGAACCTTCTTTCATGAGTGTATTGAAAACTTATTTATTTTTGTTGGGTGCGAGAGAGACGGAATAAAATGCTCCTTTCCTCAACAGCCATTCACTTCTATGGGCACTTCTGTCCCTTGTGGCTGCTGGTCAATCTGTGAGCCTCTCTTCGGACTGCAAGGGAGAATTCCCTTCCCATCTCCCGCACGCCACGATTTTAAGATCACGTTTTCATTATTGGAAAATAGCGTAAAGAAATGCGTTGATTTTCCTGAAGAAAAGGCGTGATATTTTAGAAAATAGAGTTATACCCATATGTTGTTTTCCAGATTTTTTCAGGTAATATATGAGTAAAATTAAATTTATCACTGAAAAGGCTTTTTAGTCTGCCAATATGCCAAAGGAATACAAATTGAGGAGAAATGATAATTTGCTGTCTTGTTTCATTTATACAAATATTTTTTTTTCTTTTCTTGTTCATGATCATGACAGCCTGTGATTCTCATATCAGGAGAGAGAGAGAGAGAGAGAGAGAGAGAGAGAGAGAGAGAGAGAGAGAGAGAGAGAGAGAGAGAGAGAGAGAAGTATGATAATTCAGTGTGTGACATTTTGTTTACAATAAGGAGTAAAAATATGCACTACTTATTCCAAATCAAAGTAAGTGAGATCATATTCCAAATAAGATTTTGACATGTCTAATGAAGTGTACCTCGAATTACCCTAACTAAAGGGACACATCATGTCGTAAACACTCATGAAAAGAAGCTTCCTGCAAAAATGAAGCTGGAATGCTGATATGCTGCAATCTGCATCAAGTGAATTTGACGAAACTTTGTAAACGAATTCCGCCTCTTTGATGCGCTAGTTGAGCAAGTTTTGCGAAATTTCTTGTCTCAGTGTTTTACTGATGTTTTTGCACATTTCCTTAAATCTAAGTAATCTTTTTCTAGATGGATTGAAAAAAATGTGTAAAGAGAGGAAGGAAAATATTATTTTCTTCTCGTTTTACTTTTACTTTTAAATGAATAGGAACAGAAGGCAGTAGATACAAGAGAAACAATAACAAATACGCTTATCTCCACCTCCTCCTCCTCCTCCTCCTCCTCCTCCTCCTCCTCCTCCTCCTCCTCCTCCTCCTCCTCCTCCTCCTCCTCCTTTTGCGTCACCAGGTGAATAGAAGAGAGAAGGGAGAAGTATAAGGCTTGTACAAGAAACATCATTCCATTTTGCAATATCTGTGATGACGAAGTGATGCAGTTCGTCAACGTCGAGTTGATAACCAAAATGACTTTGAGGCTAAAAAACGTTTTCCAGTGGAACGTTCTGAAAGACATATTGCCTTTGACTGTCCTGCAACTGCGGATGTGATGTTTTTGTCATCTCTTACAGAATGGATCGCATTTCTCACAGTTTGTAAGGTGAAAAGGAAATAATGTGGCAACATCGAAGATGCTTCTGTTACATTTGATGCATGGGCGTCCGCAGGGGGCAAGGGGAGCATTTGCCCCCCCCCCCCCCACCTCTTGGAATTCCTGGAAAATAAAAAAACAGGGAAAATACAAAATTAATAAAAAAAATCAAAATTTTCCACAGATGATGTAGTTTGAGATATTATCGGAAATAATTTTCTTAATGGCGTCCTTCTTCTTCACGGTTAATGGGAAAACTCATGGAACGGCTTTTTGTTAGTACAGCTTGATATTATCCTGTGTGCGGGGGGGGGCTGCGGGGCTCACCTTACCGTACCATTTCTACCAGGGCTGTGCGGGACTTACCTTGCTGGATTAATTTATTTGAGGTTACCCTTCCTTGCTGATTAATTTAATTTTTGAGTACCCTTCACCTTGATGATTAATTTTATTTGATGTACAGCCTCCCTGGAGAAATTGTACGGTAGGAGAAGCCCGCAGCCCGACCCCAGGATAATAAATCAAGCTGTACTAACAAAGCGCCCTTCCATGAGTTCCCATTTACCGTGAAGAAAAGAGGACGCCATTGAAGAAAAAATTATTTCCGACAAATGTATCCCCGGACTACTGACGACACCAAGAAATATCGACCTCAAATTCATATATTACCAGAATCGGAGGACGGCGACGATCTTATTATGCAAAAAATAAACCCATCTCCACATGGTACGAGAACCCCTGAAGCAGACGCCATGATTTTCGTTAGTGTACCAATAATTACATGCCTCCCAGTCCCGCGAATGCAGCTGGCGCCTACAGTATGGTATGACTACCCATGCCGACTGTCGAAGAGTACCTCGTCGTTCCGACGGCCCAAGAGGGGGCTGGGGCCTATTAACGAATCACGCCCGCACCAAACAATCACGAGGCCATCTCCCGAGATATCATCATAAAAGAACAACGAAGATCATCGGGAAGGCCCCTGATGTCCCGTCGGTTTGCGCCTTGCTGGAGGCGCTACTCATCCAGCCAAATAAAAACCTACTCTGAAGACGACGCTCAGGAAGAATCTTTCTCCATCCCTACGAGTATGAGAAGACCTTGCCACCAACAATGACACCACCGAATCATGACAAACTCGATGGATGACAACGCTCCCCCGAACGAGGTACTCCCTGCAGCCGATGGAAAATCAAAGTAGCCGTGACGTCCACAGCGTAAGCGCAACGGCCCATCAATGTTACAAACGCCGCTTAGGTAGGTCCAGGCCGGCTGCAGGATATGCTGCAACCGCAACCATCGGGCCCGACCCAGAAAAAGTGGCTTGAGACCTGGCTCAGGCAAGCCAATGAAAACAAGACTCACCGCCCCACCAAGCCAATAGGAGACAAGCATGGGGCAGGACCCCGTGCTGTCAACCAACAGATATAAGGATGACGGGTACAACCGCAACCCCAAGATCAGTCCACTCCCTCAGCTTCCCAGCCCGAGGGAATGTCTGGTCAGCTCCAGACGAAAAGCTCGCTTTAAAGAAAGAGAGAGAGAGGACAGAGAGAGAGAGAAAATCGTTTTACAAAAGACTTTGATGGACCTATGGTATCATAGTTTATCTGTAAAAATTCGAAATATATTACACCTATTTTGACCCTGTAGTTTTACACCATGACCTTCTATAAGGCGCTCTAACTAGCCTGGTTTAAGTAGCACTGAAAAAAGGCCGCTATTTCGCAAAATAGAGAAAAGAATCTTACAAGTGTAACGCTGCTGAAGATAGCCATTACTTTTTAATCAAGGTTTATTGCTTGAGAGAGGGTCCTGCTTCCTAAGATATATTAAATTAATTATTATTATTATTATTATTATTATTATTATGTTAGTTTATTATTATTATTATGTATTATTATTATTTATTATTATTATATTACTGGTTATTTCACCAATTCCTAATTTTAATTATTATTTTTATTTACAAAAATAAAAAATTCACTATTGATTTGTCTTGCTCTTCTTTGTTTTATTATTAATAATCGTTATTATCCATTGATTAGTTGATAGTTATTTTCATTATTTTATTTTCATATTTTTATTTCTATATTTCATTATTTGTATTTGAAATTGTTTTATTATTATCATTTTACTAATTGGTATTTATAGTTTTATATGTTTATTAATATTATTTTTGTTTTTTCATTATTTATATTAATTGTTTTAAGTATTGATTTATTTTTTTGATATTTATTTTTCTTTTTTTGTATTTTTAAGTGTTATGTTATTATATTTTTTTTTCTAATTGCATTTATATTTATATGTTTTTATTAGAATTTAGTTTTTCATATATCATTTTATTTTCTATCATATTTTGAACTAACTGTATTAATTTGATCTTTATTGTTTTATTAATATTATTTTCTTCATATTTAATTTTATTATTTTAGTTATATTTTTTATTTTAATTTTATATTGTTATTATTTCATTAATTTTTTACCTTTATTCAGGGAAAGTAAACCATCTTTTAAACAGGTTAAATAAAATTCTACCTCAGCTGCAGTAATATTTTATGTAGGGTCCTTATTTTCATAATTACGATTTTCTCCAATTGTTGCTTAAACCTTAACAGAACTTCGCACCCGAAGGTTGGCATGTTCTAAAAAAATGGTAAATTATGGAACAAAACGTCTATTTTAATTTTATTCAAACCAATGCCATTGCCAGGGGGCCATTGTAGATAAACATTTTATTTTTTGTGAGGCGTAACCGTAAACTATCTCGGCCATCAGGCGTGGTCAGTAATGTATGTTAATGGATTTAGTGGTAATACTAGTGTTTTTCAAAGGGAACAAGTTGAGAGGAACACAGAGTTGATTAAAGCTTAAACCTTAAGCAAACTTCGCAACCGAAGGTTTGGGCATGTCTAAAATAGGTAATTATTGAAAAGTCTATTTTAAGTGTTTTATTACAAAGATACCTAGAGGCTGTTTAGATAAACATTTTTTTTGGAGAACCCGTAGTTGGTTTTTCAAGGGAAAGGGGGGGGTCAATTTTTATTCTAAATATAATTTCTGGACTTGATTCCTTGGCACCCACTTAAGCAGGGCGGAAGTGAAGGACCTTGCTTATGGAGATATTTTCATATTGCAAGGGTGCAATCAATTCACAAGTTTACAAAATATATCAGACTTTATTTAGATATCACTATGATATCAAAGTCTCTCTCTCTCCTCTCTCCTCTCTCCTCTCTTCCTATCTCTTCTCTTCTCTCTCATCTCTCTCTCTCTGTCCTGATACTTTTCAATCCATTTTCCCTTTTCCCCCTACTCTAGTTGTAAAACTTGGGTATTGCAAACAATCAATGGAGTGATTACTTTCTTCTTAAATGTTGTTTTCAATCAACGTCACGTCATTGGTCTATTGGCACATATCACCTTTTGGTGTATTGACACCATAGTCCCCGAGAATATTTGTTTGATCGTTTTCTATCAGTAAACTCCTCCCCATTTACACTCTGCTCGTCATATTTCAGTTGTTTTCACAAAGAGGAAAGCGGTCTTTTTCAACTATGGTTGACATTTTTACAAACATCGCTAAAATTGATGGTGTCTGGGTGCCACATAAACCTACAAGAAAAACATAATGGGGGGAAAAGGAAAAAAAAAATGTTTAGATTTTTATTGATTTCCCAGACAAAATATTTCGGATATTGATGTCATATCTGTAGTATGGACGTCATAATCCGTTTAGCAAATTTCAATTACAACTAGAAATAAGATTACGCAGACATTTTTTCGAGGAATTAAAATTACAGTTACCGTAATAATGTGTTTAATGAATAACATTTCAATTAAAGTAGAAATTACTTACAAGTCTGCGTTCATCGCAAGCGCTGCCTAGGTGTAAAGGGGGCGTGGGCCTAGGCATGGCAAGGATATGCTGACAAGCTTATCTTTCCTTCCGCTCCAGATGGCAAAACCACGTTACCCTTATGCCCACCTTTTGCATGAGAAAGCTTGCGCCTGTGTAAAAGAAACTTCCTACCACCGCCCAGGAGGGGGCTACTATAAACGAACCACCGCCATCACCAAACATCAGGAGGACTCTTTGTATAGAAGTGTAACAAAGTACAACAAGGGGGCTTCTGGGATATTGGATGTAGGGGATGACGCTTACTTCTCCTCTTGGAGATACCTTGGTTGCGAGAAGGGGGACTGTTTAGGATTGGTCTTGAGGTTGTAAGGAAACTGCGGGAGCCGCCCTGGGAGGGGACTGGATGAAACTAGGTAGGAGGATGCCCTCTCCTGATGTTAGAACCTTTCCTAATCTTATTCCAGAGTTTGTAAATACTGTATTCAAGTTGGCTATTGTATTTTTGAGGTGGGGGGGAAAGTTAATGGTGCTCTCCTCTGCCCCCATTAAATGTTTCAAGGATTCTGCTTATATTATTATATTTAATTGGTTCTATTTATTATTTTTTCATTTTTATTTTATTTTGATTTTTTATTTATTATTTAATGATTAGTACTGTTTTTATCTTTTAGTTTATTATATATTTTATTAGTTTTTAATTTTTTTGTTTTTATTTTTATTATTATTATTAATTTTATATTTTCACCTATCATGTCAGCAACTTTTATTTGCCATTTTAATTAAATTTATTTTGTATTTCTTTAATTATGTTTTAATTTTCAATTTAGTGTGATTATTTTATTAGGTTTTATTTACATGTTTATTTCTTATTATATTTTAATTTCTATAAATTTTTATTTTTATTTTATGTTTTTTATTATTTATTATTATTTTTGTTAATTTTTATTTAGATTTTGTTTTTATTTTTGATATTATCATTACTTAATCTAATTTTAATTTTTATTTTTATTTTATGATTTTTTGCATGTGCATATTGACATTATTCTTATTACTATTTTTTAATTATTATTTTAAATTTAAATTTAATGGAATTAGTTTTAAATTTCATATTTATATTTTATTTGTATTAATCAATTATGTTTTTTTTTTCTCAATATTGTCATTTCATTTTCATTATTATTATTAATATTCTTTTTTTTATTTTTTGGATTTTTTCAAATTATATTTATTTATATTATTGGTTTTTAATTTAATAATTTTTTTTTGTAAATATATCATAAGTATTTTAATTGGTTATATTTTTATTTTTTTTTTATTTTTATTACTTTTAATTTTACTTTTATTTTATTTTTATTTTATTTTATTCTTTGTTTTACTTCTGTTTAGTATTGTTATTATTTCATTGTACTAATTAATTTTCTTTTTTAAGATTTTAATATTTAGATTATAGTTTTCCTTTTATTTTATTTATTATAATATATCTTTTATTTGTATTTATTTTATTTATTTAGTTGGTATTTATTCTTTATTTATATTATTTCTTTAATTTTAATTTTAATTATATAATTTTTATTTATTCCATTTATTTATTTATTTTTGAATATATTTTTTATTTTATTTATTTTTTCTTTTTTTTATTTATTCAATTTATTTTTTTTTATTTTTTTTAAAAATTTTTTTTATTTATTTAATTCTTTACTTTTATTTTTGAATTAATTAATTTTGTTCGTTTTTATTTTATTATTTATTTTTATGTACTTATTTTTTATTTTCATTGATTCTTATTTGTTTTTTATTTATTCTTATTGTTATTTTTATTTAATTATTTTCATTTATTTATTTATCATTATTTATTTATTCAGTTATTTTTGTTTTTCTTTTAATATATTTGTTTATTTATTAATTTTTATAATTATTTATTTTCATTTCATTTATTTATTTTAATTTTGATTTTATTTTTATTTATTTTTATTCAATTTAATTACATTTAATTTTAATTTATTTTTTTTATTTATTTTAAATTTTTAAATTTTTAATTTAATCTTTATCATATTTTAAATTATAAATTTATTTTTATGTTTATTTATTTTTATTTATTTATTTTTATTTATATTGTTTTTATTTATTTTATTTAATTGATTTTTCTTGATTTTCGTTTATGCATTTTATTTTTTATTTATTTTTTTTAATTTTGAGTTTTTAGATATATAATTTATTTTATTTCTTTATTTAATTTGATTCATCTATATATATGGGTTTTATTCTTAATGTTTAAATTTTTTTTCAATATTTTGTTTATATTTTTTTATTTTTTTATTTAATTTTTCAACTTTTTATTTTTGATTTTCATCTAGTTTATTTATTTATTTATTTATTTATGTTTATAAATTATTTTAGCTTATTTAGCTATTTAATTTTTATTTATTTATTTAGATTTATTTCATATATTTATTTTTAGTTTATCTGTTTATTTATTTTCCTTTTATTATTTATTTATTTTTTATTTACTTTATCTTTAACCTTTATTTTGTTTTTTTATTTATGTTTTATCCAATTTATTTTTATTGCATTTATATGTTTTCGATATTTTTTTATTTATTAATATTTTCCTGAATTTATTTTATTTTTATTTTACTTATTTTTTTATTTTTTACTATTCTTTTTCTATTTTTTTTATTCATATTTTATTCATTTTTATTTTTCATTTCGTTATTTTTATTTTTTTTTTTTATTATTTTATTTATTAATATTCTATTTTTATTAATTTTTTATTTATTTATTCCATTATTTGATTTTTAATTAAATGTTATAGATTTATTTATTTTATTTATTTTGGTTTCATGCAATCTATTTTATGTTTATTTTATTTATTTCTTTATTTAGTAATTCGTTTTTTATCTAGTTTTAATTTAAATTTTTTTTTAGTTTATTTCGTTAATTATTATTGATTTATTTGTTATATTCCTACTTTTTATTTTTATTAGTTAGTTTTTTTTTTTTCATTTTTACTATTAACTAACTATTATTTTGTTTTTTTTTCGTTATTTTTTATTTTTATTTTCATTAATTACTTTCATTACTTTGAATTTATTTTGGTAAATTTTAATTGCATATTATATTTTAACCAAATTAAATTAATTTATTTAATTTTGATAATTTTGAAAATTATTTTTATTTGTAAACACTTATTATTTGTATTGATTAAATTTCAATCATTAATCATTTTACTAGGTTTGTATGTTTATTATTATGTTAATTTAAATTTTTTATTTTCCAATATTTTTTATTTTTATTTTTTTTCAGTAGTTTTTATATTTATAACTATTAATATTAGGTTTATTTTTTATTAATATTATTTTACTTGAAACAATTTTTCTATTTCTTTTTAATTTTTGTTTTTTTAATTTTTTACATTTTAATTTTAGCATTGATATTAATTTTTCATTGTTTTTTACCTTTTATTCAGAAAGTAAAAACATTCTATTAAACATATTAAATTAAAATTCAAAATCTGCCTCAGCTGCAGTACTATTTTTTTTTAGGTCTTTTTTTCAATAATTTATGATTTTCCTTTTTCTGTTTGTTTGTTTACAAAACTCTTTTTTAAACAAAAACGCACGGAAGGTTGGCATAGTCTAAAATAGGTAGTTATGAAAAGGGTCAATTTTAATTTTGAATGGAAAGATGCCAGAGGCTGTATTGAAACTTTCGTTGTATAACCTGTGGAGTTTTTCAAGGGTCAATTTTTATTCCAAATCTAGATTCTGACTATTCCTTGGCACCACTTAAACAGGCTAGTAGAGTGCCTGTGGAGGTCATTTCCACATGCAAGGTCAAGATCAGTGTACATATTTATATATCTCTCTTTATACTATGATTTCAAAGTCATTCTCTCTCTCTCTCTCTCGTCTCATCTCTCTCTCTCTCTCTCTCTCTCTCTCTCTCTCCTGATACTTTTCAATCTTTTCCCTTTTACTCTGGTGTCACATGGTATTGCGACATTAGTGAGTGAAACCTTCATCTTAATGTTGTCAATCAACGTCACGTCTGGTTTATTGGCACATATCACCTTTTGTGTATTGATACCACAGTCCCCTAGGATATTTGCTTGATCGTTTTCTATCACTAAGCTACTACCCATTTATCCTCTGTCGTCAAATTTCAGTTTTGAAAGAGGGAAGGCGGTCTTTTTAACTATGTTGGCATTTTAACATAGCTAAATTATAGTATCGGGTGCCACATAAACCAGGAAAATATAAGAAAATGTTTAGATTTTTATTGATTTCTGTGAAACATATCGGTATGTGACGTCATATCTGTAGTATGACGTCATCATTCGTTTAGCAAATTTCAATTACAACTAGAATTAATTTTAAGCAGAGATTTTTTCGAGGAATTACAATTACAGTTACTGTAAGAATGTGTAATGAACAACATTTAAATTAAATTAGAATCACTACAAGTCTGCCTTCATCGCATAGCCGCCCAGGTGTAAAGGGGGCGTGGCCTAGGCAGGCAAGAGATAACGACAAGCCGATTTCCTTCGCTCCAGATGCAACCACCTTATGTATGCCCACCTTTTGCATGACCAGCATGCACCAGTGTAAGAGACTCTCTTGCCACGTCCTGGAGGGGGCTACAAAGAGCTACACCAGCACCAAACATCAGGAGACTTCTCCTACACATGTTCAGCAAAGTACACAAAGATACTTCCAGGATATTAAGTAGGGATTACGCTACTTCTCTTTGTACATATCTTAGTTCCTGGAGGACTGTCGGATTTGTCTGGAGGTATGTATGTAACTGCAAGAGCTCTGGGACTGTAAAAAGGTAGGAGGAGGCTTAAAATCTTGTCCTAGCCGGACGTTATACCCTCCATAGTACATACCTTAGAGCGGTGAGGTCAGTTGACTTTCGACCAGACAGTAGGCAAGAAGATCTTAACGTGGCTGAGTGTTTCCTTTGTGACAAATTGGTGCCTGTCAACCCAGTCTCCATAAGGAATCTCATCTCCGCGAATGATGGATGTCTGCGCACCAGTGTCATCGAAAGCTCGGACCTGGTTGGCATGATAACGACCTTTGGGAGGTGCAGCAAATATAGGGCCCTGCGCTGGAGGTCCTACTAGAACTGAAGGATTGTCCGTCCCTGTCATTGCAATGGTAGTAAACGCAGCTGCTTTCCTGGGGCATCTCGACCAGGAAGCGGTGTGCCCATTCACTTTGCACAAGTCGTAGAAACTCTTGCTGAAGTCGTGCTTGGATCCATATTCTGTAGTACTTATGTCATGTGAATCATGGCTACTACGAAGAGTAGTGGGGACAGTGAGTTGCCCTGGAAGATCCCTCTCCTGATGTTAACGTCTACTAATTTTGTCCCAGAGTTTGTAAATACTGTATTTCAGTTGCCCATTGTATTTTTGAGGAAGCGGATGGTGCTTTCCTCTGCCCCATATATGTTCAAGGATTCTGCTTATTATTATTATTTTGTTGTTCTAGTTATTATTTTTCCATTTTTATTTTTATATTTATTATAGTGATTAGTATTGTTTTTAATTTTATTTTTATATTTATTATAGTGATTAGTATTGTTTTTTATTTTTATTTTTTATAATATTATTTTATTAGTTTTATTTTTTTATTATTATTATTATTTATATTTTACTTATTATTTCATCACTTTTATTTGGTTGGTTATTAATTTATTTTTATTTTATATATTTCATTTATTTATTATTTTTATTAGTTTTATTATTTTATATATATTTATTATTATATCATTTCATTTCTAATAATTTTTATCATATTATTATTTTATTTTGTTACTTTTATTTCGATTTTATTTCTATTTTCAATTTAATTTTATTTACATTATTTTATTTTTATTTTTTTTTCATATGCATATTTTATTTTATTTTATTATATTTTTAATATTTAATTTAATTAGAATTATTTTAAATTTTATATTTTATTTTCATTTTTATTTTTTTATTTATTTTTTATTTTTTTCTCAATATTATTGTTTCAATTTCATTATTATTATTATTTTCAATTTTGATTTATGGGAATATATTATTTATATCATTGTTTTAATTTTAATTATTAATCTTTGTAATATATAAATTGATTTTAATTAATGCTTTTTAATTTTTTTTTTTAATTACATTTTTTATTTTTTATTTATTATTTTACTTTTGTTTTTTTAAATTTTACTTTATTTTATTTTTCAGTTTTAATTGTATTATTCTTAGTATTCTGTTTATTATTACTATTTTTATTTTATTTTACCAATTATTTTTTTATTTTATATTTATTATAGTTTTTATTTTTTTTAATATATTTATTTATTTATTTTTATTTGTTTATTTATTTTTATTCATTTATATATTTATTAATTTCTATATATATTTTTATTTATTTATTTATTTATTTACTTTCATACATTTTTTTATATATATTTTTTATTTATTTATTTACTTTGATTGATTCATTTATTTCTTATTTTTTTATATTTTTTATTTATTTATTTACGCATTTATTTTTATTAATTATTGTTTTGTTTTCTATTTACTTATTCTAAATATGTATTTATTTATTTTCTTAATTATTATATTTTTATTTATTCTTATTTATTTTTTGTATATATTTTAATTTATTTACATTTATTTATTTATTTATGTTTATTCATATATTTATTTTTATTTATTTTTACTATATTTAATTTATATCTTATTTATTTATTCATGTATTGTTTTTATATATATTTATTTATTTATTTATTCTTAATAATTTTATTTATTTTTATGTATTTATTTTTTTATTTATTTATTTATTAGTTATTTATTTCTATTTATATTATATTTTATATATTTTTTTTATTTTTATTTTTTTTTCACTTATTTTTATTTATTTATTTATTTATTTATTTCTATTTATTTATTCATTTATACTAATTTATCTATTTGTATATATTTATTTATTTATATTTATTTATTATTTTTATTTATTTATTTTTTCTTATATGTTTATTTATTATTTATTTATTTATTTTATTGATTGGTTTATGTATTTATTTTTATTTATTAATTTTTTTATTTATTTTCATTTTTATATATATTTTATCTATTTATTTATTTTTATGCTATATATATATATATATATATATATATATATATATATATATATATAATATATATATATATATATCATAGATATATATATGTAAAAAAAATTAATATATATATATATATATATATGATATATATATATATAATAATATATATATATATATATATATATATATATATATATATATATATATATATATATATATATATATATATATATGATATATATATAAAAATAAACCAAATAGATAAAATATATATAAATAAAATAAATAAAAAATTAATAAATGAAAATAAATACATAAACCAATCAATAAAATAAATAAATAAATAATATAAAGAAAAATAAATAAATAAAAATAATAAATAAATATAAATAATGAAATATATACAAATAGATAAATTAGTATAAATGAATAAATAAATGAATAATACTCAATATAAATAAAAATAAGTGAAGAAAAAATAAAAATAAATATATAAAATATATATAAATAGAAAATAAATAACTAAATAAATAAATAAATAAAATAAATACTAAAAATAAAAAATAAATTAAATTATTAAGAATAAATAAATAAATAAATATATAAAAATAAAAACAATACATGAATAAATAAAAAATAAAGATAAATAAATAAATAAGTAAATAAATAAAAATAAATATATGAATAAACATAAATAAATAAATAAATAAATAAATAAATTAAATATATACAAAAATAAATAAGAATAAATAAAAATATAAAAATTAATGAAAATAAATAAATACATAAAAATGAATAAGTAAATAAAAAGAAACAAACAATAATTAATAAAAATAAATGAGTAAATAAATAAATAAATATATGAATAAATGAATCAAAGTAAATAAATAAATAAAAAATATATATAAAAATGTATGAAAGAAAGTAAATAAATAAATAAATAAATAAAAATTATATAGAATTAAATAAATAAATATAAATGAAGATAAAAATAAATAAACAAATAAAAATAAATAAAAAATATATTAAAAAAATAAAAACTAATAAATATAAAATAAAAAAATAATTGGTAAAATAAAATAGTAATAATAAACAGAATACTAAGAATAATACAATTAAAAATGAAAATAAAATAAAAGTAAAATTAAAAGTAATATAAATAAAAAAAAAAATGTAATTAATTAAATCAATTTATATATTACAAAAGATAATAAATTAAAACAATGATATAAATAAATATAATTCCCATAAAATCAAAATGATAATAATAATAATGAAATTGAAACAATAATATTGAGAAGAACAAAAATAATAAATTAATAAAATGAAAAAGAAAAAATAAATATAAAATTAAAATAATTCTATAAATTATAAATATAAAATATAATAATATAAAATAAATATGCATATGAAAAAAAAATAAAAATAAAAATAATGTAAATAAAAATTAAATTGAAAAATAGAAATAAAATCGAAATAAAAGTAACAAAATAAAATAATAATATGATAAAAATTATTAGAAATGAAATATATAATAAAAAATAAATATATAAATAAAACTAATAAAATAATAAAAATAATTTGAAATAAAAATATTTAAAATAAAAATAAATTAATAACAACCAAATAAAAGTGATGAATAATAAGTAAAATATATAATAATAATAATAACTAAAAAAAAAAATAAATAAATAAATATATATATAAATATATATATATATATATATATATATATATATATATATATATATATATATATTATATTTTTTTTTTTTTTATTTATATTTATGTATATTTATTTGTTTATTTTTAAGTATCTAATTATGAATTATTTATTTATTTGATTTAATTATTATTATTTTTTATTTGTTCATGTATTTTTATGTATTTATTTAATTTTATTTGTTTTTTATTTATTCTTATCATTTAGTTTTATTTATTTATTTATATATTTTTAAAAATTTTTTATTTAAGTATTTACTAATATTTCTCTATTTATATTTTTTTATTTTACTTATTTTTATTTTTTATTTTTTCTATTTTTATTTTCTATTTCTATATATGTTTATTTTATTTTCTTTGATATTTTTTTATTTATTTTATTTATTTTTATTTATTTATTCTTAATTATTTTCTATTTATTTTATTTCATTATTGATTTTTATTAATTTTAATAATTATTTTTTTTTATTTTTTTTAAAATTTCATGTATTCATTTATGTTTGTTTATTTATTCTTTTATTTAGTCATTTATTTTTTATTTTTATTTATTTATTTATTATTCATTCATTTTTATATTCTTTTATTTTTTTATTTTTTTTATTTATTTATATCTTTTTTTGATATTTATTTTTATTTTATTGTTTTTTTTATTTATTTCATATTTGTTTTTATTTATATTTATTTTTATTTACAGTTTATATTTTTTATTTGATTTTATTTTTTATTATCTTTATTTATTTATTTATTCTATTTATTTCAATTTCTTTTATTTTCGTTTATTTTTATTGATTTATTTGTTTTATTGCTTACTCTTAAGTTTTTTTATTATTTATTTTTTTCATTTTTATTATAGATAATATCAATTTTTTATTCTTATTTTTTTCATATGCATTACTTATATTTAGAAATTTTATTGTTATTATATTTTATAAATTGTATTTATTATTTTGATAATTTTATTATTATTTTTATTTGTATAGTTATTATTGTATTACTAAATTTCATCATTATCATTTTACTAGTTGTATATTATTATATATATTTTTTTTTTATTATTTTGTATTATTATTTTTAATATTTTTTTATTTATAACTATTAATATCAGGTTTATTTTTATTTCTATTATTTTATTTGTACTATTTTTCTATTATTTTTATTTGTATTTTTTTATTTTAATTTACACTGATATTATTTCATTATTTTTACCTTTATTCTTGAAGTAAATCATCTTTTAAACTTGTTAAATGAAAATTAAAATCTGCCTCAGCTGCAGTTATAATTTTTAGTTCTTTTTTCATAATTATGATTTTCTCTTTGTTGTTTAAACTGTTAAACAACGCACGGAAGGTTGGCATGTCTAAAATAGGTAGTTATGAAAGTCAATTTTAATTTTAATGAAAGATGCCAGAGGCTGTATTGAAACTTTCGTTGTATAACCTGTGGAGTTTTTCAAGGGTCAATTTTTATTCCAAATCTAGATTCTGACTATTCCTTGGCACCACTTAAACAGGCTAGTAGAGTGCCTGTGGAGGTCATTTCCACATGCAAGGTCAAGATCAGTGTACATATTTATATATCTCTCTTTATACTATGATTTCAAAGTCATCTCTCTCTCTCTCTCTCTCTCTCTCTCTCTCTCTCTCTCTCTCTCTCTCTCTCTCTCTCCTGATACTTTTCAATCTTTTCCCTTTTACTCTGGTGTCACATGGTATTGCGACATTAGTGAGTGAAACTTTCTTCTTAATGTTATCAATCAACGTCACGTCTGGTTTATTGGCACATATCACATTTTGTGTATTGATACCACAGTCCCCTAGGATATTTGCTTGATCGTTTTCCATCACTAAGCTACTACCCATTTATACTGTCGTCGAATTTCAGTTTTGAAAGAGGGAAGGCAGTCTTTTTAACTATGTTGACATTTTAACATAAATCAGGAAAATATAAGAAAATATTTAGATTTTTATTGATTTCCCCGAAACATTTCGGTATGTGACGTCATATCTGTAGTATGACGCCATCATTCGTTTGGCAAATTTCAATTACAACTAGAATTAATTTTAAGCAGAGATTTCTTCCAGGAATTACAATTACAGTTACCGTAAGAATGTGTTATGAATAACATTTCAATTAGATTAGAATTACTACAAGCCTGCCTTCATCGCACAGAGGCCCAGGTGTAAAGGGGGCGTGGCCTAGGCAGTCAAGAGATGACGACAAACCTATTTCCTTTGCTCCAGATGCAACCACCTTACTTTTGCCCACCTTTTGTATGACCAGCATGCGCCTGTGTAAGAGACTCTCCTGCCACGACCAGGAGGGGACTATAAAGAACCACGCCAGCACCAAACATTAGGAGACTTCTTGTATAGATGTTCAGCCAAGTACACAAAGAGGCTTCTGGGATCTTTGTTGATATCTTAGCTCCTGGAGGACTGTAGGATTGGTCTGGAGGTATGTAAGTTACTGCGAGGGCCCTGGGACTGTGAAAAGGTAGGAGAAGGCTTAAAATCTTGTCGTAGCAGGACGGTATAACCTCCATAATACATACCTTAGAGTGGTGAAGTCGGGTGACTCGACCAGACAGTAGGTAAGAACATCTTAACGTGGTTCAGGCTTTTCTTTGTGACAAATTGGTGCCTGTCAACCCAGTCTCCATAAGGACTCTCATCTCCGCGAATGATGGATGTCTGCGCACCACAGTCATTGAAAGCTCAGACCTGGTTGGCAGGATAGTGACTTCTGGTAGGTGCAGCAGATATAAGGCCCTGCGCTGGAGGGCCTACTAGAACTGAAGGATTTTCTGTCCCTGTCATTGCAATGACAGTAACCGCAGCTGCTTTCTTGGGACATCTCGATCAGGAAGCGGCGTGCCCATGTACTTTGCATAAGTCACAGAAACTCTTGCTGAAGTCGTGCTTGGATCCATATTCTGTAGTACTTATGTCATGTGAGTCATGGCTACTAAGAAGAGTAATGGGGACAGTGAGTCGCCCTTGAATATCCCTGTCATGATGTTAACCTCTGTTAGTCTTATCCCAGAGCTTGTAGATACTGTATTTCAGTTACCCAATGTATTTTTGAGGAAGCTGATGGTGCTTTCCACTGCCCCATATATGTTTAAGGATTCTGCTTACTTTTATTTTATTCTTCTGATTATTTTTTTTTATATTTATATAGTTATTAGTATTATTTTTATTTTTATTTTATTACATATTTTATTATTTTTTTATTTTTAATATTATTTATATTTTACTTATTATTATTTCAAAATTGTTATCTTGTTTTCATGAAATTTATTTTTTATCAAAATATTTTTATTTCAATTTATTATTATTATATTATTAGTTTTATTTATATTTTTATTATTTTACATATTTTAGTTTCAATATTGTTATTTATTATAATTTTATTTTTATTTTTATTCATTTCTTTATTCTTATTGTTGATATTACCATTATTTTTTTCATGTGCCTTGTATTTTTTATTATTATTTTATTATATTTTTATTTTTTAATTAATAGTATTATTGCTATTATTTACATTTCTATTATTATTTTATTACTTTTGTTTATTTTTTATTTTTCCTAATATTATTGCTCTATTTTCATTGTTATTAGTATTTATATTTTTGTTTTTGTTGTTAAGGGAATTATATTTATTTATATTATTGTTTGTTTTGATAATGTATATAAGTATTTTAATTAATTTTGTTTTTACTTTTTTATTTATATTACTTTAAATTTTACTTCTATTTTATTTGTATTTTTTTATAATCTTACTTTTTTGTTTATTATTATTATTCTATTGTACTAATTATTTTTTATGTTTATTTTTATATTTATTATAGTTTTTAGTGTTATTTTAGTTTTAGTTATATTTATTTATTTTTTTTATTTATTCATTGTCTTTTATTTATTTATTTATTTATTCATTTAACATACTTTTATTTATTTTTTATTTATTTATTTATTTTTATTATTTATCTATTTATTCGTTTTTATTTTTTATTTTTTTAATGTATTTTTTTATTTTCATTGATTTTATTTATTTATTTTTATTTAATTCTTATTTATTATTTATTGTATTTATTTATTTATTTTTTAATTTAGTTTATTATATATTTTATTTTATTTATTTTATTTATTTTATATTATATATATTTTATTTATTTATTTATATTTTATTTAGCTTATATTTATATTTTTTATTTTATTTATATTTTCATTTATGTACTTATATTTAGTTATGTATTCTTATTTCATATTTGTTTACTTATTTTTTTTATATGATATTTTTCATATTTTTATTTATTTGAATATTTTTATATTTATTTATTAAATTTTTATTCATTTATATTAATTTATTTATTTTTACATATGTATTTGTTTTTATTTATTATTTAATTTGCATATTTTTATTTATGTATTTTTATATAAATTGTTTTTATATATGTATTTTCATTTATGTTTTTGTTTCTTTTTTTTCTGTATTTATTTTGATTTATTTTCTATTTATATATTATATATATATAATTATATATAGATATATATATATAGATATATATATAATAGTATATAATATATACTATATATATTATATATTATCATATATATAAATATTATATATCTATATATATAATCTATTATATGTACATATATTATATAATAATATACATATATATATATATATATCTATAGATATATTAATAATATATATATATATATAAAATTATATATAGATATATATAATAATATATAGATTTATATAGTATAATATACTATATGAACATACATATATAATCTATATAGATATATAATTTATTATAATATAGATATATATATATAATATATTATATATATATTATATATATATATATATAATATTAATATATAGAATATAATATATTATATATATATATAATATAATATTATATATATATATATTATATATATATTATATATAATATATATATATATTAATTTTATATATATATAATATAATAAGAAACAAAATAAATAAAATAAATACAGACAAAAAAGAAACAAAAAATCAAAATGAAAATACATATATAAAAATCAAAAAAAATTTTAATAATAAAAAATACATAAAAATAAAAATGAAAATAAAAGCAAATTAATAAATAAAAAACCAAATACATATGTAAAAAATAAATAAAATTAAATAGTAAATGAATAAAAAATAAATTTAATAAAATAAATTATAAATAAATAAATTAAAATGAAAATAACAAAATAAATAAAAAATAGATATATATATAACCTATAAGATATATATATATATATATATATATATATATATATATCTATATATATATATATATATCTATATATATATATTATAATAGATATGATATATATATATATATTAATACTATATATATATATATATATATACATATATATATATATATATATATATATATATATATATATATATCTATATATATATATATATATATATATCTATATATATATATATATATATATATATATATATATATATATAGATATATATATATATATATATATAGATATATATATATATATATATATATATATATATATATATATATATATATATATATATGTATATATATATATATTACATATATATATACTATACCTATATAAATATATATATATATATATATATATATATATATATATATATATATATATACATATATATATATATATATATATAATATATATATATATATATATATATATATATAGATATATATATATGTTTATTTATGCATTTATTATTTTTATTTTTATTTTACATATTTTTTTAATTTTTTTAATTTATTTTCTATATTTATTTATTTTTATTTTTATTCATCATTTATTTATTTTCTATTCTTCATGCATTTCTTTATTTCATTCATGCATTTTTATTTATTCATGCATTTTCATTTATCTAATTATTTATTTATTTATTTATTTATTTATTTATTTATTTATTTATTCATTAATTTTTGTATTTATATATTTAGTTATTTTTTATTTATTTATTAATTTGTGTATTTTTTGTTTATGTATTTAATTTGTGTATTTTTTTTTTTTATTTATTTGATATTTATTTTTATTTATTTATTTTTATTTATTTGTTT
>NC_061105.1:48935791-48937603 GCF_015104395.2 Macrobrachium nipponense | reverse complement strand
TTTCTTCACTTCAAAAGTATAATTGGGTGAAATGTTGCTTGTAATAACGTGAGCCACGATAGCGTAATTATTTTGTTATAAATTGAAATAATTATTTCAGATTCTAGTTAGACAAGGCAACGTTGCAAGTTATTAAGGTTCGATAGCATTTGGCATAAAAGAGAAGGAAAAAAGAAAGTAAGAAAGAAAGAAAGAAAAAAAACTAGTACTACATATAGGGAAGAGCACGACACACTATTTTGATGTTACATCCTGCATACTTCATTTATTATTTGCCATAGAAGCTTTCTTTTACTCCGTTTATTATTTGCCATAGAAGCTTTCTTTTACAACTTTCCTTCACTCGAACTTTCGTATTTTGAAACTTCAAAATGTAAGAAACTGCTACTGGACATGTTAGAGAAATATTAATGGTTGATAGGTTATTTTACTCCTGCGAATTCCCTGAAAGAATTCTCTTCCTACTGTTTCGTTAGCTTTGCGCTTTCTATTTGTAAATGAGCCTATCTTTTTTCGAATGAGGGAAAACGGAAGCAGTAAGAACATCCCAAATCGTGAAAATAAAGGAGAAGCTGCACAGGACGACACAGTAACTTGGCAGAGTTTAGTGTGGGATATATGGTGGGTATTACAACCGCCACATACCAGAGCTGCCAGATTTCCACACTTAGGAAATCCACGCTCGGTCAGACAGTTTCCAGTTATGCAATACATTCGACTTTATCGAACTCTGAGGAATGTTTAAGTTGTTTATCGTGATCTTGTTAGTGCTCAAAACTTAGCGGTATGAATTCCCAACCA
This sequence comes from Macrobrachium nipponense, assembly GCF_015104395.2. Taxonomy (NCBI): domain Eukaryota; kingdom Metazoa; phylum Arthropoda; class Malacostraca; order Decapoda; family Palaemonidae; genus Macrobrachium; species Macrobrachium nipponense. The sequence goes on along the minus strand of NC_061105.1, from coordinate 48,936,802 downwards.
ATAGTTTTATTTTTATTTTTTTTACTGATAAATAAGGATAAACACTGACCCTTTCCGTTTTTAGCTCATATTTTGTAAAAATTTAGTTAGATTTTTATTCACATTTTTTTTTATGCGAGGGTAAAAGAAGCAAAACTTCTCTACAACAGTCGGTGATTTGATGATGAAAAACTGGAATGAACTTAATTAATTTGTCGATGAAAAAAGTAACAGGTGTTTCACAACAAGTGTTTATATATACATATATAAGGCATCTTAATCACATCATCGTAATGAAATATAACGATAACTTTATAATGATGTTCAATCCGGCATAATTGCCATAAATATAATGACTAGACCCATATCTTGGGCCAACTAACACTGTTGGTTATAGGTATGGTCGCAAGTGAACTTAAAAAAAAATATCACTGTATTGTATCATTGCAATTACATAATTACAATCACTTCCATAAAGTATTGAAGCTGCAAATGTAATTGTAAGCACCAGTGTTATAACTATGTCTTATTTTCAAGAGTAAAGTAAACTGGCAACGTATCCTGGACCTAGGCTTATGTACTGCCATTTAATTTTACATGAGGATTTAATTACCACCGCATTATACAATTGCTCACTTTTATCGTTGTTATACACAGTCATTCATTTAGGGCAATATCAACTGACAACGAAATCATGAGCGCTATCATCTATACTGGTAAACTAGGCCTATGAATTTTACTAAGGTCTTACGTTATTCGAATTGCATTTATGAAATTATTAAAACTTGTTCATTTCAAAAGTTTATGTCACCGTAGTTGTAGAATAACCAAACTGATTATACAGGCACATTAATCATTTTCACATGCAAAAATTGCAGTGAGTATTGCAAAGCTGTAAAGTGCATAGCTGAAAAATAATTTGCTACAAAATGACAGTATGAATGTATGCATATATTTCACAAAAATTTCAAGAAAATATACCATCAAAACTAGCAAATTAAGAATACTCTCTAGTTTTATGAAAAAGAATAA
>NC_061105.1:48923291-48930791 GCF_015104395.2 Macrobrachium nipponense | reverse complement strand
TGTAAATTTGAAACATTTTTGTGGTTTACAAGGAGAAATAATAAACAATTATTATTTACAAGAGATAAAGAAATAAGGCTAATGAACCCTAATTGATCCGTAGTTTCGGTTCAACTCTCTCTCTCTCTCTCTCTCTCTCTCTCTCTCTCTCTCTCTCTCTCTCTCTCTCATTTACGGTTATGTTGGTGTCCAACCGCTTGTTTATTTTAATCTCAAATAAAAATTATTCTGTACAATTTAACCAATTTTTTTGTTTTAATTTTGTTGTTGTTGTTGAAAGTTGAATAACTTGCAACAATCCTCATGCTAAGACACCCAGAAAGAACAGTACCAAAATATTTTGTCCTCTAAAATTTCCACAAGAATAAGGTTCCATTTTTCAAGATACTTTATCATATTTCGAAGATATTGTTACAGTCTGAAGTTGCCTTGAAGGCTGGAGACGACATCTCGGTGAACGTTTCTGGGGGAAAACGTTTTTGAAGTCTGCCGTCATTTTGGGGATTCATGAGACGTTGAGGCATTGGAATGGCTTCCCTCAAGTGATTGTAAAACACGATCATTTTTGGTGGTGGGGGGTGGGGAGAAGTTCTCCTTCTCTTTTCTCTTTCTTCTTTTGCGATTCTGCTTCGTTTTCTCCTCTTTTGTAGAAGGATGTATGTAGAAGTCAGTTACATCTTTCTTTTTTCGAAATTTTCTTCTTTCTTATAGGAAGAATGGGAGATGTCTTTATTCTTTATGTTTTTCGGTTTTTCCTTTTCGGGAAACATAAGGAAAAATTTATCCTTTCCTCCTTCTTGTCTTGAAGGCCAGAAAAAAGACGGGTCATTTGTTTATAATACTGAGAGAGCTCTTGTCTCCTATTCTGCCTATCTATTATTAAGAAGAATAAAAAAAGTCTCCTATTCTATCTATTATCATCAAGAAGAATAAAAAAGTCTCCTATTATATCTAATTATTATTAAGAGAATAAAAAGGTCTCCTATTCCATCTATTATTATTAAGAAGAATAAAAATAACATTTGACCTTTTGCGTCATTGTTAAGAAAACCCAGAGGGATGTAAAGGGATTTCCAATGAATTTAAGAACAAGAATACATACGAACACAGGCTATACCTGTGGTAGTAGACTTTCACATAGACTGGAAAATTTTTTTCCTAATGAAATTTAGATGTGTAATCGAAGTGTATCTCATCAACATCATCCCCCGTATTGACGTCCCTTCACAAGTAGGTGATGAATCATTCATATCTTAGACGACGGTCGACTCAAAGTCGAATTAATTCAGATGACTTTAATTTGCAGCACGAGAGACGGAGGCCGATGTTGCAATGGATTCCAATGGCCGAGTATAAAAAGAGACAGGGTTTCTGTTTGAAGAGTCAGTTGCAACTGTGAGTGCCTGTTATTCTACGCGATTTTAATGGTTATTTTGAATTACTCTTATGTGTATTCCTTTACACTTTTCGACTTATCTGTAGCTTTTCTCACCTTTTGGCTTTCGTTTTCGAGTTTATTGTGGTGGGAGAGGCGCCCATTATTTCCAAGCGCCTGGGAAAATACTAACATTGCTCATGAATAAATTAGGATTAGACATCGCGAAGAGTAAATATATTGTTACTTTTCTTTCACAAAGTCGGATGCCAGCATTGTGGGAGAGGCAGCCGAAGCCAAGTCCCCAAGAGGATAAGGGTCAGTGCACCGGTGGTTCTTCAAAAGCTAGATGGCCTATCGTTAAACTATGTGGTTTCAAATTCCTTTGGAAATATATATATATATATATATATATATATTATATATATATATATATATATATATATAATATATATATATATCACACATATATATATAAGTCATATCACATTTCCGTGATTCATATACATATATCGAGCTACAATGTCCTTTAATATCTAATTCGCTCTACCTCGGAATTAATATATTTTCATATATGCTTAACCGAAGGGGAATTTTTTCTCGATAATAGATTTGCCTGGACCAGGGCGCGAACCTCCTATGGATCCTTTCAAACCCAGGAACGTCAGTGTAGTAGGTAAAAGCTTCACTGACGTTCCTGGGGGTTTGAAAGGATCCATAGGTTCGCGCCCACCGGTCCGGGAAAGGCAAATATTATCGAGAAAAAATTCCCCTTCGGTTAAGCATATATGAAAATATATTAATTCCGAGGTAGAGCGAATTAGATATTAAAGGACATTGTTAGCTCGATATATATATATATATATATATATATTATATATCTATTGTGTATGTATTTGCTAGTATTTACTAGGTGCACATATACGTACGTACATATATCATGGTTACAGGTCTTGGTACCAAATTGCGACAAAGTATCCACCTTAAAAATAAACAGAATCGCAAATTTGTTGAGATGCTTTGTCATTCCAGTACTATATTAAAATTATATGAACGATAATGACACCATCAACATCAGCTACAGTAATTATAATACTACTACTACAGCTTCTAATAATAATAATAATAATAATAATAATAATAATAATAATAATAATAATAATAATAATAATAATAATAATACCAAAGCAAAAATTCCCAAGTTTACGAGGTGGAACGTTCCTCTCTCACTGTACATCGACAGAGTTGCAATTTCAAGATGCGCACGTTCACAATTTATTTAAAAAGAAAAGAAAACCTTAGGTGAAAAAAAGACGTGATTCTGAATGATGATGAAAGAATAGCACAACAGAATATTTTCACAGAATGGAAGTTACCCCTGACAGTTTTCAATTGTTTTATTGTAAATATATTTCAGTAAAGCTTCAGGCCAAAGTCGTTTCAATCTTTTATTTCTTTGTAGAACAATAAGACTCTGACATGTTATTGTGAAATAGGAAACATCAGATGAAAAAATATATATATGTATGTATGTATGTACGTATGTATGTTTGTATGTATGTATATAATATATATATATATATATATATATATATATAATATATATATATATATATATATATATATATATATATATATATATGTGTGTGTGTGTGTGTGTGTGTGTGTGTGTGTGTGTGTGTGTGTGCGGGCGTCTATGTAGAAAGAGATTTATTTCAAATTATTGTTGTCATTAATCTTTCACCAATATTTTTTTTCATTTACTCTGTCACTAATGTTTTTTCTTATTCATATACCCTCTCAGCTTACCAATTATCAAAATCAAGAGAGCAGTAACTTTCCATTGTTTTTCTCGAGGGAAAAAAAACTTTCACCTGAGAGTTTTTTCTCCACAGAACTCCAGTGCTTAATGTCTCTCTCTCTCTCTCTCTCTCTCTCTCTCTCTCTCTCTCTCTCTCTCTCTCTCGCTTCCATCATTGTGTGTCTATTGTATTGACTATATGTTGTCTAAGGCTTATCTTCTTTCTAGGTTTATTCTCTTTTCCTCAAAATTATCGGGAAACTTTACCTTTTGAATAAATTGCAGGGCGGTTATTTGATGTCTCATGTTTACTGAACTATTTGAAAAACTTAAGAAAAAAATAACTGGGAATATTCGTTCTATCATTAATTTTTGTGAAGGTTTGACAGACAAACAATATTCAAGGGCGGGAAAAGATTAGATTTATGACTCTCAGGTTTTTCAAATTTGGGGTAAACGTCGATTCCCAAAATACTGGTTCTTTTAGCCATTAGGTTTGGCGTCTCTTCCGTGAGATATTATATAAGGAATAATAGGCAAGATGTGATCAGTATAGTAATTTTAGTACAAAGTAAGATCCATGTATTTCGAGAAAGACATACTTGTATTAAAAGAATAAAACCAACCATGTCCATTACATAGTGATAACTCTATTTATACTATGCTAAGTGTATTCAAAATATGACTTTCATCACAGGTTTTATCGTTGAGGCTGTGTTTGAACTAAATGTCTTCAGAATACTGGTTGTGGTCTGAGTCAAAAAGATGTATTTTTATAACTTATCGCTTAGATTTGAAAGTTATTTTCTTTTCCACATTTCACAGCGAGTGCAACACAATCATAAGGACTGACAGCCATCTTGAGACAAATAAACGAATGGGAAAATAAATAAATAGCGTAAATAAATAAGCAATCCGTATTTGAACCCAATCGCTGTATATATATATATATACTGATATATATATATATATATATATAATATGTATATATATGTATATATATGTCTATATATATATATATATATATATATATATATATATATATATATATATATATATATAAGGAGAGGGAGGGACATTTTCATTTCCTGGAGAGGGACCTCAAGCCATGAAAGGGTTAGGTGAACTTCCACCTGAGTTTTGAGGTGGCGTTCCGCGTATGTTTATATATATATATATATATATATATATATATATATATATATATATATATTATATATATATATATATATATGTATATATATGTATATATATGTATATATGTCTATATATAATATCTATATATATATATATATATATATATATATATATATATATATATATATATATATATAAACATCGCGGAACGCCACCTCAAAACTCAGGTGGAAGTTCACCTAACCCTTTCATGGCTTGAGGTCCCTCTCCAGGAAATGAAAATGTCCCTCCCTCTCCTTCCCTCCCTCATTGCTCAGTGGTGAGAGATGAGGCGTCATTTTTTTATCGGACGACATCACTTTCTCACTAATTAGAACATTTTTTTTTTCTTTTTCAAAGGACCTTCTCCTAAGTCTGTCTCTTAACTTATAAAACAGTTCGTTTTTATTGTGGTTCACAAGAGATTCCCCTAGATCATTCCTGAGAAAGAGTCATTGTTTAGGCAGGACAAATTTTCGGTTTTTTTTATTTTTTTTGCATCCGAATTATTTTCTCGTAATTTTGTAGCGTCATTCCCGTTCATTCAGCGCCACTAAACAATCACATTTAGAAGAAAAAAAGATAGCTCTGTACGATATGGAGCTTGAAGCACACTGTAGAGGCCAAAACTTTCATGAATGTAATTTATACCGTTATTTGCCAGATCATTTATACAGAAATGACTTTGCTGTTAGAAGATATTATATCTCTGCCTGCACTGAACTCAGCGGTTTTTGATAAAAGGTACCTTTCTTTTTATACGATGCAGGTACTTCATATTAGAGTGCTAGAAGGAAATAGATTATGCTGTAATATAAACATAATTTCAGGTACTTGACACATATGAGAAAAAGGGCAGTGTTTCACGGAAACATTTTGATTATTCTTGCGTTTATGTAAAAGCTACAGAATGAAAATAATGCCAGGAAGGTGCGGGGAGTGATACGTTTCGATTTAGGGAAAATAAGACGAAAGTCAACATGACCCAAAACACTGAACTGCTTGGAAAGGTCAGGAGAAATGATCTTACATTCTACGAGATGAACTCTTTCTCTCTCTCTCTCTCTCTCTCTCTCTCTCTCTCTGCTTTCTTACGACCAATCTGATGTCTGGAAATCTGGAAATCTTACATTTTCCAGTTAAAAATAAATATTTCGTTCCAAATGTCTGATCAAGGAACTGACTAGAAGGAAGCTTTTCCTTTGTAATATGCGCCACATCCAATTCACTATTTATTCGACCTTTCCCTCATTTGCACGAGAATCCGTTTTTAAGTGAAAGAGTGTTTTAGGGTAATTAATGCACTTGTCGCCTCTCATTATGAGTGATGAATACTGAGATGGCATCGTCCACCCAAATTGTGCTTGATTGCTTTGTTTGAAAGCATTGACTTTCTTTGTTTATTTGTCTGATGAACGACGTGACACTGATTTGTCACGTCTATAAAAGGGCGTTAAGTTTTTCATTTAGAAGTAAAAACTGTTTATTTGGCACTAAATATTAAATTTAGAAATAAAAACAGTTTATTTTAAAAATGAATTAAAAATCTAGTGAGAATGGTGTTGGCTGGTTTATTTCCATTACCCTCCGGGAGTAGAAACGCGATTGTCAGTATCTTTGAATTTCGTTCATATCCACACACAAGGGGTCCACAACTCCCTGCCAGACGATTCTCTGGCTTAGGACACCTCACTTGCTGAGTAGACTGAGAAACCTGACTTAGCTTGGAGTGTATTATATGAAGCAGGTTTACTGTAATAGTAGGATATATGAAATTTGCGTTAGATTACTAGAATTCCTTTAATTATATGAGAAATATAAACTTCTTTTTGTGAAATGAAATAGTATGTGTTATTTAGAGGACTTTTTGCTGACTAGTAACATTCGTGTCGTTTTTTTCTACTTGTAGGTAGCTCGCAGACATGATAAGATAACGGAGTAGAGCCAATTTTAGTTTGTAAAACAGGCATTTTCTCTGAAGAAGGTATAGTTAAATTATTTTTAAAAATTACCCTGTCCAAGAATTATCTTTTTTTTTTCCGACCAGCATCCAATAAACCCCAGAAAAACGGGCAGAAGCAAAGACGCACTCGAATAGGAAAACGTCTTCCCCAACGAAAGGAAGAAGAATGGGACATGTGCTTTCGATTTCCGTTCTCGTTTGTCCCCATTCACTACATGCGAGAGGAGAGAGAGAGAGAGAGAGAGAGAGAGAGAGAGAGAGAGAGAGAGAGAGAGAGAGCCCATCGTATTACATAATGTCTTTTGAATTTCCTCTCTACGTTCTTCTTCTTTTCCATCTTCCTCTACCTGCCATTTCAGACAAATTGACAGGGACGGAGAACGACCGATTAAGGGGAAAAAGTGAAGGGGGGTGTGGGGGTGGGAAGGGACGTTCCTCCTAAAGTGGGGGTGGGTGGAGGGTTCTTCCAGTAGCACAGCTTCGCATTCGGGTAGAATCTTCCAGGAAAAGTTGACTTTCGCTGAAGAAGAAGAGCAATATCAGGGAACATGTGAGAACCAGCGCTTCTTCCATGATGGTCCGCATAGGATCCTCACCACTTTAGGATGCTTTCATATTTAGGCTCAGTATTTATTATTCATTATTTCTCTTGTTGATTACTCTCATTTTTTCCGTTTCTTGTTTTGCTGATTGGTAAATGACGGTGTAGTTCATTTGCATGAATAGGAGAAAAAGGGCTCGGCTACTAAAAGAGCGATTCTTAAAACATATGAACTGTTTCGGTAGTTGGAAAGATGATGTGTATGGTGTTTATCAAAATTTCTTATCTGGGGTGCAGTTTCATAAGGAATCTCATACTTTGCTGTTTCTCAAAATTACATTCAATATTTCTATCGTTTTTATGAATAACTGTCTCTTCTAGTTAGAAAACTAACCGTTGGTTAGGGCCTTGAAGTTTGTCAAACAAATACTTGTAACTCACCAGTATTAGTTCAACAGTCTGTAAAATAGTCCCCTTTTGCAGAGTTTGTAGGATAATTGTTATATTTTAATGTTCTGATAACTACGAGGTATACATTTTGTCAAATAACCATCGAGCACAAAGTATTTTTAATAACCATTCGCTGCTCAAAGCTTAATATTCTCTCTCTCTCTCTCTCTCTCTCTCTCTCTCTCTCTCTCTCT
>NC_061105.1:48918291-48920791 GCF_015104395.2 Macrobrachium nipponense | reverse complement strand
ATGTATATTGTGATTGAACATGCATTGTTGTTCTCTAAATAAAAATAATGAACGAATGGGTGAATTTTCGAAGCAAACGTATAACTAATGAACCCAGCACTCTCTCTCTCTCTCTCTCTCTCTCTCTCTCTCTCTCTCTCGTAGAAACAGGTTCGGAAACAGAGGACACCACAGCTTCCGTGAATAAATGGCCCTTCCATTAATCAACACTCATTTCGCTACGCACTCAAAAAAGTGTCATTTCCGTTTCTTTCATTACCCAAGTCTTTCTCTTCCTTTCATCTCAAGAGCTGGTGTGAGTAACATTATATAAAGTTCTTTGTAAGGTGCACTCGGAGAGGAGGAAATGAATATAATTATCTCCAAGAGGGGAAGACACTGTACTTATTGTATTGCATTGGGACGCTCAATTACTCTTAACAAGGGGAGGGAATGGAAAGAAGGCATTTTCACCAAGAAGAGAGAATTGTAGAGAATGATGAAGGGAATTACATTCTTCACAGGGAACTCTACTTAATGTTCGGTCATCGGCTTTGTCACTTTTTTCTTCATAATAAATTGACTGTAAATGGCAGATTGAAGTGGATTGTGCGTTAAATTGCATTAAGAAAGAGGGCATTTTGAACAGTGGTTTCTCTCTCTGTCTCTCTCTCTGTGACTCTCTCATTTATATATATATATATATATATATATATATATATATACTATATATATAACATATATATATATACATATATATATATAATATACATATATATATATATATATATATATATATATATATATATATAATGTATGTGTGTATAACATAATTATATACACATATATGAATACGTTTAAATTTAGTTGTAATTTTAATAAATTAAGATATCCATAACACATTTAAAAATTCCCACCTATGTGGGTGTACAAGTAAGCTGGCATATGCGATATAGCTGGACTGCTATGCTCATGTCAATATAAACATGATTATGAATGAATAATTTCTCTTTTGAAGCCCTCTATCCATATTCATACTTTTACTCAGAAATAAATTCCTCTCCCCTCATGCGAACTAGAGTATATGTATTTTCATTTTCCGATTCACGTATTTGAATCTGAACTTGATGCACAATGCAGTCACGTTTTCCATCAGTTCATTTATCGCTTAAAAATGTTCATTCTTTGAAGAATTAATTTGTATAAAAGAATTGTATAATGATACATTTCTACGTTTTTTTATTTTCGTTTTCAGATTAGTGCTCATTTTGACTGTCTTCGTGCTGCGTAGCTAAATATCGACAAAACTCTGTGTACAACTAAGTAATGATCATTAGATGAAAAGAAAAGAAAAAAACTCCGGAAGTATTTTGGGCGTCTTTGACCTCGTGTATAAAGGTCAGGGAAATATGATGTACTTTGCTTTGTCGTCAGATTTTTTTTTTTTTTTTTTTAGAATTCGAATATTAGTGTCTTTAGATATAATTTCATAAGCATATTTCATCCCACGAGAAACCAGGTATCAGCCAAGTTTAGTGGAATTTTGATCCAAGTTTAATGTATAGAATTTTGAGTTGTGAACGCATGATTTAGAATGATATTCCATTTTGATAATAATTAGTAGTAATCTCTGACTTGAACCATGTCCTTTGCTGCAGGGGACATATACGGTAAAATTGTCTGTTTCAGTCCAAACATGGATAGGAAACTCTTGTTCCTTCAGTATGACATATGGAATATTTCTATTTTGTGAAAGTTGAATTAAAAATATGGCCTCTTTTGAGTATCATAACAGAATCGGTTGTATATTTCGATGGCACAGTGTTTCAGAATATCCAGTAGTCTTCATAACGGTATGCGTAATTTAATTAGGAACATACCGACCTAATTCAATGAATGGGTCCCAAAAGAAACTTTGCTTTTAAGGAAACATTAGGAAGTCAAAACATTTGAGTACAGTACTGTATTAACTTTGCTCCTCTCTCTTCCATCTCTCATTCTTCTCTCTCACCTTCCTCTCTCTCATTCTCTCTCCTCTCTCTCTTTCATTTTGATATTGAAGTTAGTAATAGGTCGTGCAATTTTCAGATGACACGAATAATCGCTGTTCGTGAACCATTATTCCCGATTAATCTTGCAAAGGTGACGATAGGTGTCCCGGGAGAGCCAGGTATTTCTGTCACCTGTTAATTAAGCGTTGGATTGGTCATGTTCCATTTTGAACTGGAAACTTCACGGAGGAGTTTGTAAAAGTAAGGGAGAATTTTTATCCGTTTCGTGGAATAACAATCTCGGGAACTGCGGAGACAATAATAATAATAATAATAATAATAATAATAATAATAATAATAATAATAATAATAATAATAATAATAATAATAATAATAATAATAATAATAATAACAAACTCCTGATCGTTTCTCCAGCAGTAAATGCGAAGAAGATAAATAGTATAATTATTGTCCAGAAGGTGTCGTCAGAGAAGGAACTTTTTCCCAAAATCTCGTCCAGATTTCGGGAC
>NC_061105.1:48908291-48913291 GCF_015104395.2 Macrobrachium nipponense | reverse complement strand
GCTCTTCCATGTTTTCCCAAATTGGATTCAAGGTTGGTGTTGATAAGCATATCTAAAACGTGCAAGGAAATCAGAAAGGCAAGAGGCCACACAATGGCACACGTACACACACATAATAAGTGTGCCATTGTGTGGCCTCTTACCTTCCTGATTCTCTTGCACTTTTTAGAAATGCTTATCAACAGCAACCTTGAATCTAATTTGGGAAAACATGGAAGAGCTGTTCCTCACCTGTTGGTAATCGAACACTCGCCAATCATGATCTTGAATAAACAAACAAATTAATAGACAAAAATACGTTCTCGAAGTTGTCACGTCAAGTCAACTGAAGAAGGAAGCGTGGAAAGTGGCTGATTATCATATAAAGAAAATCGCTACCATCAATCGGAGAGACATTCCAAATCTTTCTTAGAACCTCGACACGAGACCACGAAAGCGTAACATGATAACTGAAGCTGATTCCTTTTAAACTTTTCATCAGAACATAGTTTTTGGGGGAGGGGTCAGGTCTAAGGAACAGCTAAAATTTGGGGGTGAAGCCGTTGATAATCCTGTGGGAGGCGTCGGGGGGGATGTACCGTGTTAGACAAAGGTCGTTTCCCGTAGGGGGTTAGTGCCATCAGTGCACCTCATGCGGTGCACTGTAGGCATTACTTAAGGTTCTTTGCAGCGTGCCCTCGGCCACTAGCTGCAATCCCTTTCGTTCCTTTTACTCTCCCTCCTTCCGTATTCTATTTCTTCCATCTTTCCACCCTCTCCTAACAATTGCTTCATAGCGCAACTGCTTTGAGGTTTTCCTCCTGTTACACCTTTCAGCCCTTTTACTGTCAGATTCCGTTTCAACGCTGAATGACCTCATAAGTCCCAGTGGTTGGCCTTGGCCTAAATTCCGTATCAGCTCAGTTCAATTCAGACAAAGGACGTTATATCAAGGAAATATTTCTAATTAGGGGGATTTGGGTTTAAGAGAAATCGGTTGAGGATTCATGGGAGATTTGGAAAGAGTTGTGCTCCGGGTGTAAGAACTAGACAGGATTATAGACCCAATTTTGTTGAACTAAATTATTTGTGTGTCTGTCTGTGCGTTTTTTTTATGCCTCATCAGAGTATTACAGTATTAGGATATTCATTGCCATGTACCGTTAGTTCATTCTGACGCGTTTTCATTTATGTTATATACACAAAATATAATTATATTCTAATTAATTAGTTCAGCTTAGGTTCAGTTCATGCATGTGGAATCAACAATAGCATTTTTTTTTTGCCATTTTTGAGGCTTTCAAAGATTTCCTGTTGTTACCATGGCTTCAACAAAAGATTTTGCCATATACATGTGTGGCCTAGAGAAAGACAGTAGAAGTACTGAGTTGACGTATTATTTCTTATAGAACTGAGCTGGCTTTTAAATATTTCCTCATTTGCTATACAAGTGTAAAATAGACAACTTTATTATGGTTATAAGGGAGAATTTGATTCACGTCTTAATACATATTTCCAGCAGTAACACAAATGACTGAGAAGGAAATAACTCTGCCCTTGGGATGACTGAAGAGACACAAGGTTGCTCAATGTTGAGTCTCCAGGGTTTCAGAAGGTAAGGTTTAATATTCGTTTCTTAGTATAAACATCAATATATGATGCAGTATATAACAGAAGGTCAAACCTTTCGGAAATACATGGCGGAGATGATAAAGTTAGAATGTGCAGTGGTTTGTGTTTACATTCATGTTGCCACTGAATAAAAGGAAATAGTATTAATTGTGATAACGTACAACGATCCACTCACAAATGTAATTATGTTTTCATAAATTATGCATCTGGAGGTGATAGATGATCCCTTCATCTTCATTACGAATCGCAACAGAAACCGAAATTCAGTTTTGATACAGCGCACGTATTCTTCCAGTATTCCAGCTTTGGAAGTTCTTTTCCAGGCTCGTCCACTCATGCTTTTCGAGGCGCAATTCAGTAATGCATTCAGAACTTCGCCAAGATCCATTTTCAAACACAGTTTCGAGAGGAATTTTTATTAGTATTGTAGGATTCATTTATAAGTTTCTTGTGTATCTTATTTCATTATATATATGTTTGTGCTTATGAATGGATATAGGAATATTTGTGAAAATGCGGATGTGAAAATGGGTGTTTTTCGTAAAGGTAAGTACTTTCATTACGTCACTGTAATTTCTGAAATATTGAATGATTTTCTCCTAAACATTTAATCTTTCTGCTTGAGCTGGTTATAACGAGATATCTTACGTCATATGCTGTTTTCCTTTGCAATTGCAAGAGATTATAACATCATAAAAAGGAACTCAATTTTATGTTAATAAATCCAATTAATTATTGCGTAGTAAGCTCGCACCAAAGTATGTTGAGTCCAAATTAAATCTAATTAACGTCGAAAATCCCCAAAAAACTTCGAATATTAATCCTCTCAGAAGAGCTTAGGTGGGTTTTCATCCTCTTAACATCTTGAAATCAGCTTATGAAATGGATGAAAGCCATTCAGGGCGAGAGAGATATAGATCAATTTGCAGCGCGAAACGAGAATACATTGTCAGAAGCTGAACGTGGGATTAAAAATATAATCCGTATTTCCTTTGGATCTGAAAGCAAAGAAAATGGACTAAGCACAAGTGCATTATATTATTGGCAATGAGAATGTATATCTTAACAAATTTCATTATTCTGACATTAGATGGCATTACGAAAACAAAAAAGAAAACTATAAGTGGCTCCATAATCTGGAGAAGAGTGAAGACAAGTCATCCATGAAGAAGTGACCTAAGCCTCTATCTTCAATCTTCAATATTACACCATCATATTTCTCCAGAAGAGAGTTTCATAGTGACTTGCTCTTGGATTCAGGTTGTGTCAGGTTGAAGGAGAATTGGGTCAAGTGTAACAATAATAGAATGAATAGCTCAGATTTTTTATTCCAGTCTTCTGTGTTGTCACTTGTTTCAATCACTCCTGTAAACGTTCTCTGGTCAACTTAATACTTTAAGGCGTCCCTTTGTGTATAATCCATCCTCCCCACCCCCATCTCTCTGTCTCTCTCTCTGTCTCTCTCTCTCTCTCTCTCTCTCTCTCTCTTTCTGGAAAATAGGATTTGTTTAATACCTGGCCGAAATATTCCGAGGCCTTTTGCGAAAGCATAAAACACTTCCTCTCCTCCTCCTCCTCCTCCTCCTCCTCCTCCTCCTCCTCCTCCTCCTCCTCCTCCTCTCTCTCTCTCTCTCTCTCTCTCTCTCTCTCTCTCTCTCTCTCTCTCTCTCTCTCTCGCTTTGAAGTGAAACCACAATTTCCTCTTGAAATTTGGAAGATTTTGAAGCTTTCGAAGCCTCCGCCCTCGTACTTTTGCTAAAAAGCGACGCTTTGACAAAGCTTCTCCTGCTTTGCTGAAAAATGGAAGGTGTTTGGTGCAGAGGAAGCGATTCATCTATGCCGCCAAGATCGTCTGAAAGGTAATCGGGCATTTAGGGAGGAGAGCTCGTGGACTTATCAACATACTATACATAATTTACTACTTGTCAACGCCTATGCGTATATCATACGCGTAGGCGTTGGCAGACACATGATTTATGCGATAGTTCTCAACCCATTCCCTGTTTGAATTCTAGGTTTTCCAGTGATAACATATTCTTGAAAATTAGAGGAACTAGTGTAACGTTTATCTATACACTCTTCTAGAAAATGTGATAAATACATATCGGTAAATGTATATATATGATATATTTGCGCAACAAAATACGAATGTATGTATGCATGTATGTATGTATCTATCTTTCTGTCTGTCTGTCTATCTATCTATCTGTGTATACGCACATATATGTATATATACATACATACATATGTATATATGTATGTATATATATGTATGTATGTATCTGTCTGTCTGTCTATCTATCTGTGAATACACACATATGTATATATATACATATATATGCATGTATGTATAATGTTCATACATATATACATACGAATAAGTACCCAAAATCTTCCAAAATCTTCCATTGCACCTCGTAAGATACAGTTCCCCGTTTTCCTTCAGAATATGCAGCTGTATACGCTGATAGAAAGAGGGAAACTCAATAAACTTTTTACAGTGATTCTGTTCTCTAAGTTAACCCACCGAACCTGTTTTTAGAAGCCTGTATAACAGGACTCGAAAACCAGCGAGGTTCGCTCTTTGGTGCCCGACTTCGATGATGGGTCCTTAATCTCATGAGAATCTACACAAGGAGCCGTTTCAAAGGCGTATCCCGTCTACTACTACTTCAAGTACCTCAGGCCAAGTCATTGAATTTAAAGTCAGAGTGGTGGAGGACGTCACAAACCATCTGGTGGAATGACGCGTGAAATTGCCTACGTCCAAAGGGCCCTACGAACAGTAACAATATCCAATGCTCTTGTCTATATGTTATGTGTGCATGTACGTATAGATGCGCGCGCGTGTGTATGTATGTGTATGTTAGTGTTCTTTCAGTTTTGTACGCGACGCCGTAAATGCGAAACTACACTTTGAATAGTCAATTATACATTGTTTAGCTGACAAAAAAAAAAAAAAAAAAAAAAAATGTAGAGTTGTGCTACTTCACTGAGGTATATAACCTGGTTCATTTGATATTCATTAGATTGAAGGTGAAGACATGGCGGAGGTTTTGGATATAAAGAGGGTTAGAGACTACGAGCTATAGGAGGCGGCGAGATAAAGAAACGTTATACTCGTATATGAAGAGATGAGGAAAGTTAGGGATCTAAAGGTAGGTTAAAGACCAAGAGAATTTGGAGTTGTAATAGACAATGAAGGTTAAAGATGAAGAGATGCTGGAGTTGTGAATTTCAAGAAAGGTTAACGATTTTGA
Source organism: Macrobrachium nipponense (assembly GCF_015104395.2). Taxonomy (NCBI): domain Eukaryota; kingdom Metazoa; phylum Arthropoda; class Malacostraca; order Decapoda; family Palaemonidae; genus Macrobrachium; species Macrobrachium nipponense. The sequence goes on along the minus strand of NC_061105.1, from coordinate 48,908,420 downwards.
AAGGTCAGCTCAGTAGGAACGTCTTGAACTGAGAGGTGGGGTGATAATCACGGGGAGGCACTCCGACCCTCCCCTACACCCCCACCCCCACCACTTACCACCCTATGTTCCAATATTAGGAAAATTATC
>NC_061105.1:48884048-48907791 GCF_015104395.2 Macrobrachium nipponense | reverse complement strand
TTCCTCTTGAATTCTTGAGAAGTCTTGTCCACTTGTATACCCGAAAAGTAGGTTAAGGGATGAAAATCGATAGACAATGCAACACAATTTGAGGTATTAAAAGTAAGTTCAATTTCATGTTACCGTATGGTAGTTAACGTGTGTATTTATATATGCAATATATATATATATATATGCATATATGTAAATTATATATATATATATATATATATATATATATATATATATATATATATATATATATATATATATAGTATAGTGTAGTACGGTAAAAGCTTCACTGACGTTCCTGGACTTGAAAGGATCCTGGTTCGCGTCCCGATCCAGGCAAGTCTATTATCGAGAAAAAAATTCCCCTTTCGGTTAAGCATATATGAAATATATTAATTCCGAGGTAGAGCGAATTAGATATTAAAGGACATTGTAGCTCGATATATATATATACTATATATATATATATATATATATATATATATTTATTTATTTTATTTATATATATATAACTTACTAAATACATAAGAAAAAAAAAAATCTGTGAGAGCTATTACATGTATGCATCTCTCTCTCTCTCTCTCTCTCTCACCACAGGTAATGGGGTTAAGTATAATCGAGTGTTCCACTCGCCTATAGTGAATGGCAATTAATGGCAAGTTAATTAACGGACGTAATTAGGAGTTGAACGGGATGAGAGGAGTTTTTTGTTCTTAGACCCCTCGTGAGGGGTGACCTAATGACTTTCTCGATCCCAGGTCCATTACTCTATAAATCAAGTGATTTATTATTAAAAAGTTTTTGGCGATGGTAAAGCGAGAAAACTGACTGCTGTAAAGATGTGATAAGTTGGCAGCTACCACATTGTATTATGAAAGAACTTTTCTTACTTTCAGTGCACTGAGGTTATTTATAAACATTTGAATAATTAGAGAATACTTTAATTTTTTATGAGAAGTGACCTACCTTGTTGTTTTCGTTTTATATCATGAAATTTATTGCTTAAAATTTTCTCGTTGTTTCTGGGGTATTATGAAAACCAGTCTGTTCTCAAATTTGTCCATATAATATCTCGATGTGAAATATCACGACGCAATACCAAATGCCACATATCACCAATAATCTGGAAGATAAAGGAAGCTTAAACCCTTTTTGTCAGACCACGTGAGTTTTTAAACTTTATTCTAGATTCCTCATACAGTTTTATTTGACAGTGGAAAACAGCTACCTTCAAAGAATTGTATTAAACATTTCCAATTCTGGATGATAATGGAGAAAGATTTGTTTATTCAATAGAAACGATAGTAGTAAAAGAAAGGAAAGGGAAAGGTATTGTCTGTGATGTTGAGAGAGGGAATAATTCCTTGTTGAAAACAACGGGTTGGAAGAGGCAAAGCAAAATAGTACTACAACAAAAGAGTGAGACTAAAGTCATATTAACCCAGTGATCCTCTCTCTCTCTCTCTCTCTCTCTCTCTCTCTCTCTCTCTCTCTCTCTCTCTCTCTCTCTTGTTGGCAATGCCATTTAAATCTTTTACTATGTTTTTAGAACCGTCCAGACCTGATGAGTGTTTTCCTGAGAGAAAAAGAAGCATATCTCAGTTTTCTCTCTCTCATTTAAACTGTATCTATTGATCATCCTCAGTTTCTCTGATACTATAATCAGTTGAGGTTAATCAAACGAGGATAAAAATATTTTCATGATATCCCTCACTAACATTTAACCAAAGAACGTATTCTCACAATGGCCATAAACAACGACATCAAAGACAACTCGACCACTGAATTATACTTTAGGAAAACAATATCTCACACCGCAGACACGTTATGACACCATATTAATTTGTGGCAACGTCGTTATATTTAGTGACGCCATGTCTCTTTATGTGTTGCCTGGCAAGGAGATGAGACTAATGTATTTTTTTATGCATTCCTTGTAATTATTGTTCATTCTATTTCATTTTTTGTCATTCTCTCTTCTCATTTCATTCACATTTTCTGGCGTTCATCTCATTCTTCAGTTTGTCCTCTCCTTAGATTTTCACCATTCCCATTCTCTTTCTGTGTGTGTGTGTGTGTGTGTGTGTGAAGACTCGTTCTCACTGAAACGGTGATACCCTTTCCTGTTGCCATCGCTCATTCCCACAAATCATCGATCTAGAAGCGTTAAAATTGGCTTTTCAAGTCTAGTGATTTCCAGAGAGATTCTTCACAAATATTCGGAATAATTCTCCTTGGACGGAATGGCCTTTCACGTGGCATAACACCCCAAGGTTGATGATCGACATCGGAACTAGTTGAAAAAAAAATCTAGGAATGCAATTAAATTCGGCATTTGATTGATAGTTGGATGAATTTTCACGTTGAAATTATTATTTAGTCGAATTAAAGCGTTACGAAATATGCTATGGTTTAACATTCGTCTTGTAAATTCATGGAGCATGTGGTGGATTTTGATATAAAGCCTTATTTGAAGGCGATTATATATACATACGCGCACAAAGCAAAACACACATATTTGTGTGTACTAAATTGCTCATAGGTGAAAAATGTTTCCTTTTTTTCATATAATTTGTCATATCTTGTTCATAAACCTCGTTATACAGAGTAACTAATTAAAGCCTTAAAATATAACTCGATGACGATTTTCATGTTTAGTCTTTGTGTATTTATTTTTTATAATATTTTATTTTAAGGCAAGAAATGGCAAGTTTTTAATTTAATTTTATCAGTTGTAATTGAGAATATCATCATAACATAAGAATAAATATTAATATTTTTATTTTGCGTTTGGTACCAAAAAGGTGTTATTGTTATACATATATATAGCCTACACGAGAAGGACAACATGCCGTGTAACGCAAAAACCTCTGTTTTTCTTTCCTGCTCTCTAACTTCCATAAATCATTTACTCGACCCCAGCCTCCCGTCTCAGAGTTCTCTTAGAAGTAGGTCTAGCGCTCCCTACTGTTCCGGTGTCCACAGGAACCCAGCTAATATTTCTTTCAACGTTTATTATATATATATATATATATATATATATATATATATATATATATATATATATATATATATATATATGTATATATATGTATAATATATATATATATATATATATATATATATATATATATATATATATATATATATATATATGTAAATCCACAGTACAGTTCGTAGGAGTGTGTGCTCCGAGATGGAATAACATAAGGTGTGTTCACCGAGGGATCCGATCGCTAATTTCCCTCTCTCAGTGACGTCACTGGAGCACATCGACTGGGCGATGCACTTGTCACTCCGTCAGTTGCATTGTTGCAGTTCACGATTATGATGGTGGTGTATTCCAATATTTGGGTGCACTAATAGTTCCAGACGGTATGGGATTTGTTTTCACAGGTTCCCTAAAGACCCCCAGGAGTCCAAAGTATGGATTAATGCATGTAAAAGAAGTGATAACATTAATGTTAAGGATGGCAGGATTTGTTCTGTCCATTTCCAGACAGAAGATACGAAAGAAATCTTCAATATGAACTGCCACCACAACTTTACCCGAGAAGTTTTCGCAGATTAAAGAAAACCGCAGTTCTCTCTTTAAATTTACCTGTTAAGAACGTAAAGTCAGGTATGGTTTAACAATTTGTTTACAATCTCATTAGTGCAATTTTTAGTGACATATCTTCGGCTGATAAGTAGCCTGGACTAAATTCTTGAAATGAAGTACTAAATTAGATTAGGCCTAGCCTATGCAATGAATGAAGAAATTATCTGATTAAGGCTATCCAATTTTTTTTTTCTTTTATACTTTCATTTTGAATGTAAAGTTGATCGAACAGGTGATTAGACCTATGCGTAATGACGTACTTCTGAGTACGTCTTCCTGTGCAGACAATAATTAGGCCTAGACCTTTTATTTCTTAAGAACCCCGCTAAAGGATATCGTGGGGTCAGAGTATAGACCGAGTTCAAGTGTAGACTGAGGAATTTCTTGTTAGATAAGAACAGCATTTTAAGCAATCACGTTCATAATGTCGCTCCCAATGATGATAACATGCCATGTATGAGCAATTCTAGTGTTATGGAACCAGGTAAGTCTTGGGTTTCCAAAACCCCTGAAGAAAGTGACTCCAGTCATGTTGACTTATACTCTGTATTATGTATCTCTGCTCATCTCTTGATGAGAATTCCTCAGGAAGGTCTACCTAATGAGCTGGAGGGAGAGGATTTTGTAGATCTTGGAGTATAGTCTGAAAATGGTATAGAAATTGAAGCCTTAAATTATAGCTCATAAGTACAGAAAATAAATATCCTTCCTTAGGATTCCCAGAAATTGAAGGCCTAAACAACGACTGGATCTCCAAAGTGAGGAGGAAAGTGCTGTTTAGGCCCAGTCCTCAATGTGTCAGTAATTGAAAGGAAATGGAATAACTCTTTAAATCTTTTCACGGGAAACAGTTGAAACCAGGCGTTGATGGGATTACGAAATTAGTTAATATTTTCAGGGAATTAAACATTGATGCTCCAGAGGAAGTAATGAAGTTCTTTATTAGGTGCAAAATACATTTTAGGATGAAGATATTAAATGCTGAAAGGAAGTCAGAATTTCTTAAAAAAAAAAAAGTTGGTTTTTAAACAAAATGAAAAAAATTCTTCAGCAATTTTTGGTAAATAAAAGAACAATGCGCTAATTCAATAAAAGTCTGGAAAGTTTTCTTTTTTTTCATATTCATTCACCCTCGTTACTTTCGTTATTTGTATTCCAACAAGATTATATTCTGTATGGTAAGGTCTTAGATATCTTGATGTAACTGTGTTTTAAGTGATATAGAGAGAGAGAGAGAGAGAGAGAGTATTTTCCTGTATGGAAATTGTGAACACCAGCACAGCTACAAATTACTGTCAAAACATACGTAATCATTAAGTGCGCTGCCCAGTCGACGCGCACCTGTGACGTCACAGTGCCGGAACCGAGCGACCGACGATCTCACCTTATGTTTTTCCATCTTGGTGTGCTCGTTATATCTATACATGTAGTCCTATGCGCGGACACGAACTTACGGTAACTCTACTGAACAGCTTTTAAATAATTATCACTTTTAGTTCATCCCTTGATGAAAACGAGGAGAGAGAGAAAGAGAGAGAGGGAAGAGTTCCTGCTTCAATCAATTCATGGTGAATTTGGGGGTTTGTTTCAACCCCTCATTAGTTTCAAACGTAAACAACTTAATGTTGGATTATAAATGATTAGGAAATCTTAGTACATTTATGCAGTCAAAATGCGTAGGCATGATATACATATATAGTATATATATATATATATATATATATATATATATATATATATATATATATATAATATATATATTATATATATATATATATATGTATGCATATATGTATGTATGTATATATATATATATATATATATATATATATATATATACATACATACACTACTAGACAGCTCTTCTTCATTAGACGAAACAAATCCTGTTTACGATTCTCCAAAGCTTGCGTCTAAAAAAAACCTGCCACCACACTAAAGTTCTTTTATTTCTCAGACGAATATATTCCATCCTTTCCCAAATATAATTCAGAGAATGTTGAACTTCCCTTTACATTCTCAAAATTCGAAAACAGTTGAACCACAGGTTTTAAGCTTGGATTTACTGCACAACTGGAAGTGTCGGAATAATGACAGAATCGAGCCCTGGATAGTGGGTTTGAAAATTTCAGCAGGATTTATTTGTGAGTGAAGGGATTTTACACTTTTAGCCCTATTTATCGTTACTGTTGGTGGAAGCAATACCTCTTTGACTTTCCTTTGGTTAAGTATTCAGTCCAAATCTTTATTTTCAGCTAAAACCAGACTTCGAATTTGGGAGTGTTCGCAGGCAGACGCCTTTGGCGTGATTGAAGTTAATCTCTTTATCAGTTATTTTTCTTTATGCTTGGTTACTTTAAAGTTTATGTACATCATTACAAATCTCCTTCAGTTAAAGTGGTTAGCATTTTTTTTCACTAAAGGTATTAATGTCATGTGCTGTAGATATTTTGGATTTTATGTCAGAAGTACTTGAAGATCTTGAGCTTTGAAGAAGTTTTGCTTAATTAAGGTAATGGTTAATTTTCCTCCAAAAATGAAAGTTAGGATTCACACAAATTCATCTTACTTGTTCTCAGGTCAGAAAGCAATTCTTGGAAGGGATTTGGATGTCAATAAGTTTGTCTTGTCGCATCATTTCCAGCATTGAAAAATAATACAGAAATTGGCCAAGGATTGGAAGTCGCAGGAATAAAGGTATTGAGCGAGACTGCTTGTCCATCAGGTATCTCTCTCTCTCTCTCTCTCTCTCTCTCTCTCTCTCTCTCTCTCTCTCTCCTTAACCTGTTTTTTTTATTAATTTTTTTTTTTTTTCAGTTTCCGTAAGAACTTCCATCATTTCGTTCCCAAAGAGTGGAACATCACAAGGTATGCTTTCCAAACAAAGAGAAGTCTGTGGTTAAGTAGGATACGCTGGCCCTTGAAACACACACACACACACACACACACACACAAACCGACTTTGGAGAACAACGATAAGAGACTCTAGTAAGAAAAAGTAGGGAGGACAAATAGTATTTGAACGGAAATATTTGTCCCTTACGACATATATACACTATATAATTTTTTTTTTCGTGCAATGGGAATCGTAGTGTGAGGTAAAGGCTGTGAGAAAAATCTACAAACTTCTATCAACATAGACTCGCGAAGAGAAACCTACAGCATTTTGAATACATTTAAAAAAAACAAATATACGTTTTTCAGTCTGGTGATTTCATCAAAATTCCTAAGAAATAGGACTGGGGTTTTAAGCGTAGTGTTTGTTAACCTCGATAGATGGAGGTCGAAATCCTGATAGAAACTGAATTGCTCGTGTGTGTGTGTGTATATATATATATATATATATATATATATATATATATATATATATAGATATATATATATATATATATATATATATATATATATCGTAAGAATTTTGCTTCTATTTATTTTACATTAGATTCCTAACTGGCTCCTCTGTTATCTGCAGTCCATAATGTAATAACTATTGGTTGATATAAATCCTTTATACAAGTTCGGATTCCTGTGAATTCAGTATATCTGTTGCCACAGAAGAAGGGAAGCCGCAACAGATATTGCAATTGTTGCATTTATCACATTTAGCAAGTCCTCCTACATGCAGCCAGAAAATCCCAGCGCTTACGTTTATGTACATTTCCGAGTCACATTAATCGGATGTATTTTCCTGCAATCGTTTCTAATTCTATTTGGGTCGATAAATAAATTTATTTCCTCTCTGCTGTTCACTCCGCTTCAAATGATGCCATGAGATTCTCGGGCATTCCACTGAGAGGTTAGAGATGTGTGTTTCTGGTGATAGAAGTTCACTCTCGACGTGGTTCGGAAGTCACGTAAAGCCGTTGGTCCCGTTGCTGAATAACCACATGTTTCCATGCAACATAAAAACACATACAAACAAACAATACAAATAATACCATGATATGAACTTTTTGTTTTATAGTAAATTAAATCTTTCCAGAAGGGAGGGACGTTGCGTTCCCAAGAAAGCTTCTGGAAACGTTTAGCGTAAAAATGAGAAGTCTTTTGTCTTGGGGAAAAAGACATCGTCTGCGTCTGAATAAGGAAGAGATATTTCTCCGTCAGAATGCTTCTTAAGTTAATACTCGGAGATCGTCTTTGGCAACTTCTGTTGTTGATAAGCTGGAGACTGTTTTCATGGTTTAAGCTTTGTAACGTTACAGAGGGAGACAGACAGAGAGGGAGTTTTATACTAAATATTCAAATATTCAGATAATTTAAAAAAAATAAAAACCTCTCTCTCTCTCTCTCTCTCTCTCTCTCTCTCTCTCTCTCTCTCTCTCTCTCTCTCCAATTGGAGATCCCTTGATGAGATAATTATCTCGGAACTCATCTCTTATTCAATGAGTCTGTCTCTCCTGATGAAGTGTAAGTCGATGGTCCTCCCTCAAATATTGTCAAGTGACTATCATTTACTGTAATTTCATTGTGGTAATTACATCGTGGTAATATCATCGTGGTAATTACATCGTGGTAATTTCATCTCATGGTAATTATATCTCATACATTTTCGCCGCATTGTAATTACATCGTAATATATCACATCGTCAGCGATTTCATCGTAAGGTTTCTTTCACGCAAGCCAAGTAAACCGCTTAAGGCAAAAAAAATAAATAAATAAAAAAAATAAAATGTATTGAGTTTAATGCACTTATTTTTATGTAAAACGTTCTTTGTATTACTGTTATAGTTGTTGATGGGGATCAAGTAGCCTGTTTGTTGACTTTTCCTACATAAGTAATTTCATCGTCTTCATTTTTCGTAGATTAATGATTTTTACTTGTTTTTATACTTTTTATAATTGTCTATCTTTAAGCATGATTTGTTTTATTTTAAAAAGTGTTGGAAAATGTAATTGGAAAATCAGCTGTAAAACCTTTTAAACATCTAAAAATGTTTGACAGCATATTCAGTTTCAGAATGTTTATAACTTTTCTAACAATCACCAAACAACTCTTAGTATTAATGGGGTTTTAAATGTCTTTTTATTTTTATTTTTTTTCATTTATTCTTTTAGCGTCGATGATTATTAGTTGTTTGACGCCAGTCTTATTTTTAACTCAGTTAATCAGCCTAAGAAAAAGAGGATGAAAAAGAAAGCGTTCTTTAAAATAACCGTTTCTGTTTGTTTGAACTCTTGCAGGAACTTTGTTTTATAAAAACTGGTTACATTTCTATTTGTTCGTTCTTTCACAAACAGATAACTTATCAATGAGCTTTTTTCTTATTCCTATGCTTACGACATACTGCAGAGGCATCTTGATGGGTTTTAGTTTTAGTTATTTACAAAAAACCGAAATGTTTACCACTCATAAAATCAAGTTGATTACGAAAACCGAAAATTTTATGAAAAATTACTTATATAAGAAAAGTCAGCAAGCTGGCCATTTGCTAATTGTTAGAAAGTTAGATACTTTGATCTCATCAACAACTATAACAGTAATCCTCGGATGTTTTACAGAAAAACAAGTGAATTATGTTTTATTGTTAATTTATTTTTGGCAATTGTGTGGTGAAAGAAACCTTACCATGAAATTACTGACGATGTGATATATTGCAATGTAATTACAATGCGGTGAAAATATGAGATGTCATTACCGTGCGATGAAATTACCACGATGTAATTACTGCGATGAAATTACCGGACATCAAATGAAAGAAAGTAGGAAGAGATCTCTGTAGATGACGCTCTGTAAATATATATATAGAATCATATTCATTATGTAGAATACACACACACATGTATATATATATATATATATATATATATATATATATATATATATATATATATATATATATATATATATATATATAATGATACCATGTAAACTTCGCATATGCATAGGCATATGTAGCAGTGTTATGTAATTATGTGTGAAGCACATATTTATGAATACGTATTTATGCTTTCATATAGTATGTGATTGCAGTTTTTCAAGTTATGCGTACTTGTGTATGTTTATATAATATACATCCTGGAAGCTGTTGGGTATATAATTATTAGAATCACTACAAAAATATTATTCCACATAAGAGCACGTTGAGTAGTTTGATTCAATTGTATATTTTTACTTTCGGTCAGATTTGTAGTTCACCCTTTTATGAAACACTTTCCAACAAAGTCAACTAAGGTCGTCCAACACCGCAGCCCCATAGAGGAAGGTTCAGAGAAAGGTCAAGATGTCATCGCAGTCTGTGTCTCAGGTCGGTTTCTTGTTGGGCTTCTTTTCTTGTCCATCAGATTCTAGCTTTCGGTATTTTCTCTGGCCTTATATTTCTTCCATACTACGCCAGTCCTAAGGTGAGGAGAGTGACCTTTCTGAGATAAAATGGCTAAGTTATTCGATTTTTCAGAAAGACAACAATTTCGAAGCTTTCAGGGTCAAACATGTCTCCTTTCACGGCAAAGGTGCCGAGGGTTCTGAGAGAAATTAAGCAAGATGCTTCTAACTAGGCATGATTTGAATTCTTATGAAAGAACCCAGCTCCTCTCTTGACATTTTTTTTCATTCTTGTGAGAAAGATACGGCGCAAAACATTGCAGATTTGAAGATATCCAGAAATGGAAACATACATAGACTGTTTAAAATATTTTTATATATTGTACATTTTCGTTTTCCATGACCTTCATTTTTTTTTCATCTCGTTAGCCGAAGCGTTTTAAGCAGAGCATATTCAATAATCACTAGCCCTAGTTTACTGACCGCTTTTGAGGGGTGGGGCGGGAGGGGGGGGGTGGGGGATCCCTTGAAAATGTATTATTTGGATTCTAAAAAATAATCTCTCTCTCTCTCTCTCTCTCTCTCTCTCTCTCTCTCTCTCTTGCACATTTTAAAATAACCCCATCTGGAAAAACACGAGTGGTTTAATTACATCTTGAAAGAGAATAAAATCACTTTGATAGCAGAGGCAGCTCGAAGCCTCGTATGATATGATTAGGTAATTGAATTTATGTTCGTTCTTGTGGCACTAATGCATCGATTGAATAACCGAAGGACGTTCCCTATTTCTTTTCAAAACTAGAAAAAATAAAAGCTTTGATTACAGAATTAAAAACGAAGTGGTAACATGTCCTGATGATGGTGATTATGAACATGACATGACGTAAACATGGCTGCAAGCATTACGTAAAACCCACACTTGAATGAAAATGACCCATGAAAAGTATTGGATTTTTCTGTCATTGCCAAGACGGGTCTTTCTTTGCTTTGATAAAAGCACTGTGGCTTTACTTTCTCCTTCACTTGGAGGGGCGAATCATGTGATTTATACTCTTAAGGTCTTTTCTTCCATTTTCACTAGGAATAATTTTTTTTTGTTCTCATGAAAATTATTTTTCATTTCTTGTTTTATCTTTGTTTTCTGAGTGATAAACATGATGGTTGAATAAAAGATTTACAGTAATCGTAAACCGCCGACAACTACTTCTGTAACAGAAGCAACAATACTTACATCCCGTTTTATTACGCCAGCCATTAAATATTGGCAGCTGATATCACTGAGGCTAATCGTGATTCGCAGAGGATCATGCTGACCTCTCACCATTGGTTACAGTGACATCGGCTGTGGACTTTTACCGTCAGCTACAAAAAACATGCGATATGCTACTTTTACTTATACTAAACAAAAGGAAACACTACTACTATCGGCCCAAATAGGAAAAGGACAAAAATTCCAGCCAACAATTCTGGATGGGATAGGCGCTGGAACGAGATCAGGATTTGGAAATTTCATGTAATTTAAGATCCGTAGACCGTTTTCAGATAATTCTTAAATGCATTCACTTGGAAAAGAGGTTAATTAAGACAGGGGAATCTCTCTCTCTCTCTCTCTCTCTCTCTCTCTCTCTCTCTCTGGTGATATTACTTCTTAGAAATGGTCCCAAGGTGAATTAATACGAACTGGAATAATGAAAGTGAATCTGCAATATAGGAGACGATTGGATGGGAAATATTTCGTTTTATTATCCATCTAGTTTAATGAGGAAAAACTGACTCTAAATTAAAAGGATAATTAGTGTATTAGTGGTTTTTCAAGAGTAAGCGTACAGAAGCATTATCCAGTATTATTTACTTAGGCGAAGTTACTTTAACACAGACTGTAATCAAGTTATGGGGAGGTAATTTTTTCACCCTTGGCTTGATATTAAAAAAATATATCCCGATAGTGGATTCACGGATTTTGAAGAAAAATTGTCAATAAACGAATAAAGTTTGGTCGACGTCAAGGAAATTTGAATGATTTGTCACCGGAAAATCATTTTGGTCATTATCCTCTATTTACTCTATTTACTTGGGGTTGTAAGAAACGCCTTTCTTTCTCATTCATTGAATTATGAAAGGTTTGTGCATAAAAATATCAGTATAGTTGTATAGTTTGGCATATATGAAACTAAACATTTATTATATACCGAATGTGTTCAGTGAATTAATGACTAAATAAATAATTTTTTTTATATATTTATACATACATATATATATATATATATATATATATATATATATATATATATGTGTGTATATTTATTTATTTATGTATAATTAGTAAAGAGAGTTATTCAGTACGCAGCTTTGAAAACTGTTCACTTATCGAATTCTGCGTTCTTTTTTCATTTTACTTATCCAGGGGGTTGGTGGTGGTCATGAAGCTTTGGGATATATAATATATATATATATATATATATATATATATATATATATATATATATATATATATATATATATATATATATATATAGATAGAGAGAGAGAGAGAGAGAGAGAGAGAGAGAGAGAGAGAGAGAGAGAGAGAGAGAGAGAGAGAGATTCTGCATACAAATGACCTTGGGAAGTCACACCACTATTGGTATACTTTTGTGTGAAAGACTTCGGCTTCTCAAAGGTTTCCTTTTCTCAAGGAGATGTTGGGTAGACCCACAAGCAGACGCCACCGGTGTCCTAAGGCACACACGTACGTATATCTGGTCGAAAGGGGTCACCGTCGACTCCTTTCAGTTCCGGCCTTCTCTATTGATTGGACCTCCCTGCGTTTGACAGCGGGTCAGGGTCATTCCAGGTCACAAGGGGCTGTGTTTTTCGTTCCTTCCACACTTCTTGACCCTGACTTTCATTTTTTTATTTATTAGTGACAAGTAGTCATTTAAGTTATCGTTTACGGTGGCATTTATGTTCCGGTATAATAGCTTTTATTTGAATATATGTATTAAAGTTTTACAGCTCGTATTTTTGTGTATACCAACGTTCAATCTAGTGAAAACGATGTTTCCAGTCCTGGAAAAATAGCTAATCTATTAAAGAACACAATATAGATTAAATTTTAAAGTCAATTTTAAAAAGGAAATGGAGAGGAAAATTTTTGTTTTTTAAATTAAAATAAAAAGTAATAAATTCGAACGGAAATATCGTCCTCGGGCAAAAGGTAATTCGTAGGAGGAAGACACATTTCGAATTCCTTCGGCGCTTTCAAATTTTTATCGCATTCTCTTCGATTGCCTACTTGTTTTTTCTTTCTCCTTTCTCTCCGGAGTTCCACATATTCCATATCCATTTGTTATTTTTCCTCCAAAGACTCAAAAGTTTGTGTAGAGGTGGTTGGGTGGGTGGGGGTGTCTGGGGGTGCCTCCAGTACAGAATTCTTTTCGCTCTGTCCAGAGAAACTTCCCGAATAGATGCGGAGATATGTCCACCGGAGCCGAGCCTCAGATTCTGGTCATTTTTATTCCATCGCTAACACTTGATTCAAGGGAAACCCGGAGCTCCGCGTAATCCGCTATACACAGTCAAACCCACAAGGGAATTCTTCCCTTAAAAAGTTATCTCGTTAGAAAGTTTTCTGTTTTCTTCTTTTACTGACGGACCCTTAAAAGTTCTAGCTTTTCTCATTTACAAATTTCTTTGGCACATTTGTATATATATATATATATTATATATATATATATATATATATATATATATATATATATATATATATAGTATATGTGTGTGTGTGTGTGTGTGTGTGTGTGTGTGTGTGGTGTGTGCATGTATGTATGTATATGTACGTATGTATGTATGTATGTATCTACGTGCACAATATTGTTCAGGTAATTCACTTTGTATCGTTTTATCAGGTTTTATTTACCCTTAGCACAGAATAAGTAAACAATATCAGTAAAGGAAATTCTTTGAAACCGCCTTTCTCGTGAATGTTGCGCTTTCGTGCTGATTTCTTGCAAGAAAATTCAAGAAGAAAATAAACTTCGTTTTCTGAATTTAATGGTCTGTGCTTTTAGTTTTTTTTTTGTTTTTTTTTATTTGTGTTGCCAATATAAGCTTTACGTTATTTCATTTCTATTATACCGCTATATATTTACATCTTAGTTTTGATTTTATTCTCTCTCTCTCTCTCTCTCTCTCTCTCTCTCTCTCTCTCTCTCTCTCTCTCTCACGAACGAAGAGGACATTACCTTAAACAGTATTTGTTTTGGTAAAATATGATAATCATTATGTTTTATTTTCCAATAAAATTGAGAGCGTTTCTAGTTATGATCGCGGAATAATCACGAGGTTATTCCTTCGTGTCAATGGAAATTCGTTCATTCATGGAAGGAAAATAGCCACAAACGAATCAGCCATTCAGTAAAACCAGACAAAAGCCGGATGGATTCAAATACACGAGTAGTCTGATAGGTTGCTTGGCAAGGCAACTTCTAAAGATCGTGCTGAGATCGAAGTGTTATTATTATTATTATTATTATTATTATTATTATTATTATTATTATTATTATTATTATTATTATTATTATTATCAGTTCTGGGCGGTGATGATGAGACAATAACACAAACTTTAGTTTACTGAACGGGGCCGACGACATTTTTGAAGATGCCGTTCGGGCAAAGGCGAGGGATATTTATATGTAGTCAGCAAAAGATTTTGAGAAATTTAAGCTCTCGTCAGAAATGACATTTAGGCAAACAAAAGAATTATTAAGAAAATGATGAATAAGTATTGAGTTAAGTAGAGAGAGTAATTGAAGTTGAAAAGGACTCGACAGAAATATTCTGAAGGAATTCTTTAATCACATAGTAATTAAGACCTACGGATTGGCTGACGTATAAAAAAGCAAAGACAGAACAGTGGTGAAGTTAAATTATTCTAATGACCCTCAGTGCCATTGTAGTACTAGTATATACATAATAGTTTATAACTGGTAGGTATTCGATATATATATATATATATATATATATATATATATATATATATATATATATATATATATATATATATATATATATTTATATATAAATTAAGTTCTAGCACTCTTTGATGATTCATATGTAATATAACTAATCAATCATTCCTGTTGAGCTGAGCTAGAAATCATTGATTGCAGCTGCTAACGACTCCCCAGCGTAGCCTACCTTTTTATGCGATGAGTGCAGTCATATACTATTCAAGCCTTTTCTGGAACGAGACGGTTCCCTGGGGTTGTGTGTGACATGGTTGGGGGAGGGGGGGGGGGGGGGGGGGTGTGAGGTGCGATGACGACATTGCGGAGCCCCAAAGGCCACTAGCTGCAACCTCTTCCATTCACTTGATTGTAGTTGTTCCCTTTCTTCCATCTTACTTCTAGCCTCACTTAACATTTGTTCACCGTAGGGGGCTAGTGCCGTCAATGCACCTCATGCGGTGCACTGTAGGCATTACTTAAGGTCCTTTGCAGCGTGACTTCGGCTCCTAGCTGCAACCCCTTTCGTTCCTTTTACTCTACCTCTGTTCATATTCTCTTTCTTTCATCTTACTTTCCACCCTCTCCTAACAATTGCTTCACAGTGCAACTGCTTTGAGGTTTTTCGTCCTGTTACACCCATCAACCCTTTTACTGTCAATTTCCGTCTCAGCATTGAATGACCTCATAGGTCCCAATGCTTGGTCTTTGGCCTAAATTCCATATTCAATTTAATTCAATTCCTAATAATTGTTCGGAGGGCAACTGCCTGGTTTTCCTCCTGTTACATCTTTCGAACCGTTTTACTCTCAGTTTCCCTTTTGGCGCTGAATGACCTCTCAGGTCCCAGTGTTTGGCTTTTGGCCTAAAGTTTACATTTCACTCCATTCCATTGTAACGAGACGGTAAAAATAGTCGTAAAAGGACGCATTTGTTTGTGAATTTAGAACTAAAGTTCAGGAAGATTATCATAGTAATTATCAACACATATGATTAAATAAATTGGGTTTTTCATTTTAATGCATAAACATTAGTACTGATGTTATTTTTATAACTAATTTTTACAAAATTTTCACTCATTGTTGTCGACTTGTGAATATCAATCTATGATAATATCAGAGTTTATCTTGTTCGTCCTTCCCCGGGTGACAGTAAGGGAGCCATGAGATAGCCACCCACCCCCTACAAACCATCTTGTCCGGCCTGGATGGTGGCGGGATATGTAGGGGAGACATCCAGTCTCCTCCTGCAAACCTGTTTGTCCGGTTGGGATAAGCAGGGGGTCGGAAGAGTAGGGAAGACAGCCGCACCAAGTTTCACAAGCTACTTGATAACTTCGAACACTCACTTAAAGCACCATTGAATTTTTTGTTTATCGTTTATTAGCATTTTATTGAGGTAAAACCCCAAAATATTGAGAAATAATTGGCCCATTGAACATAATTATGCGTCAATCAACTCTAGCACTTACCACAATCAAAATGTTGTTAATGTTGTTAATGCTGAGGTACATTAGACTTAAATAATCTGTACTATGTCTTGCTTAGACTTATATAAACTATGTGTATTCCTTAGACTTAAATAAACGCTATGCATTCCTTAGACTTAAATAAACTCTATGTATTCCATAGACTTGAATAAACTGTAAGTATTCCTTCGACTTGAAAAAACTCTATGTATTCCTTAGACTTAAACAAACTGTACGTATTCCTTAGACTTAAAAAAACTATATTTATTCCTTAGAGTTAAATAGACTCTAATTATTCATTAGACTTAAATAAACTGTATGTATTCCTAACCAACGAGATACATAAAGTTACTCTTTTATCCTAACCGTAAGCCAATGATGTCCTTAACCTAAATAACAATTTCCCTTATCAAATATTTTAAAAAAAGGTTCCTTCGTCAAATATGATTTGATAAATCGCCCACAAACCATATTCAGGGAGTGATGACAAAACGCACATGATATTCCAGTGACAACGACCGTGAGTTTCCAATCAATTTGAAGATCTCAGAGGAACAATTATTCAAAACCATTGTGACATTTCCTCTCGAATTTTGTTGCAGGGGATTCCCGCCCCCGCCAACCCCCCACCACATTGATTAGATGCAATTACCTTCATTTTGAGGATGAAGTGAATTGATCAAGTTGAAGCGTCTTCTCTGAAATGGACGAGAAATTATTGTATTTGGTTTTTGGTAAAATCTCTAAGTGGGAAGTTTGTCGCTTCATTTAAGACAAGAAGTTAGTTATAAACGGTATATTTGATGAAGTTCCGGACGGAAGTTAGATTCTGTTTGCCGTAAATATCTTCCTCATTCGGACCTACTGAAAAGTACGTGAAAATACTCTTGCGTGCGTACAGACATTTTGAGAGGTTATGCCTTTCCATTTAATTACTAAATATTTGTTTAAAATTATAAATAAAATTTTCAGTTCATATAAGATTATAGCACTGAATTTCACGGACTGTTACATAAAATCACTAAAATGGCTAAAGCTCCTGACACTTGGATAACTGTTGTTAGCAGTCATTCATCTCTTACGTTTGACACAACATCCATTCATGGAAAACCTTATGAACGACTGTAGGCCTATTTATGAGAAAAACTTGAGTTAGGTAATAAATCAGGGACAGATGTGTGTAAAGTAGTGTTTCTTCTGAAGGTTCCTTCAGCAGAGTAAAAACGTGTTAATCTTCAGCGTTCCTTCTGACTTAGGACCCGAATCTTGATGTTGGGGGCAAAACAATTGACCTTTTCGCAGTTATATGAAAAGAAATTTGAAGACTAAGATGACATCACTACCATTTTTATCATTATCATTAACATCATATATTTCCTCTTTCCGATTAATCTCGAGTCGGGGTCGCTGTTTTTAACGATCCTTTTCTGGGTGTTCCAATGTTGTTTTATTACTTTCATCAACAACATGGTAATGATGAAGATAATAATAATAACCTTAATGATGATGATAAAATGAAAATACTGGCGCTTGGCAATGCTTCAGCGCTCCCAGGAAATCCTGGGAAAAGGAATCACAATTTCCGAGACTCCAAAATCAACTTTTATGAAGGAAAAAATGGACTAATTGAGTTAATTACCCAACAGCCTCATTTAAACTCCTCCCCACCTGATCATTTTTGCTGACGAATTTTCCTACAGAGTTGGTTGTTAAATTGTTGAAGGTGTTTCTGTAAGGTAATTCTTCTCTCTCTCTCTCTCTCTCTCTCTCTCTCTCTCTCTCTCTCTCTCTCACACACACTACAGATGAATTCCAAGAAAGATATTTTTAAGCCCGTGAATACCAGACCATTCCCTGGCATGGTAGAACAGAGGCAGAGGCAAAGAATCCAGGAAGTGTAAAGGTTTCTGGGCAAACAAGTAATAGTAGTATTCGAAAGGACGTCCTAACGCCCACAATTGTCAGTTAGGAAACTGAAGATTTTTTTTTCTCTGGTTGAGGCCGGAGAATACTAAAAGTATTACAGAGAGAGAGAGAGAGAGAGAGAGAGAGATGAGATTTCGTACATGTAAGTGATAACCTGTGCAAAAAATAAAGCCATACTATGTCTGATAAGGGGAAAAATCATTCAACATTGTCTAGACCTAAATCATAGCACTTCGAGTATACATAGGCCCTAAGCCTCACAATAATAATAATAATAATAATAATAATAATAATAAAGCCCTTACACGCGTCTGTTCTGTTTTTGAAGTATCTGAATGTGTAGTCGATGTGCATTGCTTTCCCTACGAATGCTTATCGATAATTGTTTATCACTGAACAAGCAAATGATGGTGATGATGATAAATTAGTGTATTTTTTGTGTATTTATGTCTGAATGCTTCAGAGTTAGCGAATAAACCCGACGATTTCAATATTCACTTTGATGATATGAATGTTAAATTTTAGTATTAAGCGTAAATTTGCATAGCTATAGTGTGTGTGTGTGTATATATAGATATATATATATATATATATATATATATATATATATATATATATATATTATATATATAGTATATATACTATATATATATATATATATATATATATATATATATATATATATATGTATATATATATAGATATATATATATATATATATATATATATATATATATATATATATATATATATATATAGATATATATATATATATATATATATATATATATATATTATATATACGTATATGTATATGCGAACGCTAGGGTATATTTAATATATGAGACGATTGTAATACAACATTAATAGTATAAACAATACCTTGAAAAAAGTATTTAAAGTTTGCTGCGAATTTTCGATAGTAAAACTGTGGGCAATTAATTCCATGATAATTAGACCATCTCATTTATTAGGCTCATTTAACCGAAATGTTGTGTTACAACAAATTCAGAAAAAACAGTCAGGTCCCTTTTGGAAAATCACGGAATCTTTTCTCTCGGGTAATTTCTGGAAAGTATGTGATGTATATAGTTCATATACCATTTACGAAAATAAAGATGAACTAAATAAAATATTAAGCAAGGATAATTATTTTTTTTATAGATTTCACTTTCCGTTATGTTGAGAAGGTGATATTTACAGTGTGGGATTTTTAAATTTTTATTATTATATAGCTGAATCGATAACGTCCCTGTCGTCTTGATTTCGTCCCTGTCTGCTGGACGGTGGTTCGATCCCACGAGAGGGCGAAATTATTATCAACCAAAAAATTCTCCTTTGGTTTACATATATGAAAATATATCAATTCCAAGGTAGAGCGAATTAGATATTAAAGGACATTTGTAGCTCTAATAATATTAGGAATCACGGTGATGTGACAATTATTCATATATATATATATATATATATATATATATATATATATATATATATATATATATATATATATATATATACATATATCATATATATATATATACATATATTCTATATATATATATATATATATATATATATATATATATATATGAGTCCATATCACATTACCTTGGTTCAAATACGCTTCGAGCTACAAATGTCCTTTAATGTATTTTCATAGTTTACCGAAAAGGGAATTTATTAGTCGACTAAAAAATTCCCCTTCGGTTAACATATATGAAAATATATTAATTTCAAGGTAGAGCGAATTAGGTATTAAAGGACACTTGTAGCTCGATATATATATATATATATATATATATATATATAGATATATATATATATATATATATATATATATATATCTCTATATATATATATATATATATTATTTGTATTGAAACCCTCTAATATATAAGGGGTCTTATAGAAAGCAATTAGCTTTGGTACACTTTAAATTTTGCCAAAGGGTATTGTCCCCCACCCCCACCCCCTCATATCCATGCCACCACTCTCGACTTTTTTGCTCCACATCAGTTTTATTACCTGTGGCAAGATGAGAGGATTCTGGAAATCAGAGGAGACTAGAGAGTTCCGTAAATCAAATATAAAATGTAGAAAAATAATATTATATAACAATATCCATTATAACGTTTTACCTTCTGGACAGATAACAGAGATATTCGTTCATTTGACGTCCTCTTAGGCAGAACCCAGTTTATAACATCATCTTTAATTGTGAAGCTCTTATGCTAAAATATGGGAATTTCTGGTCACCTCTTGGAGGTGTCCGTGGCAATAATGACCACGCAACTATGAGAGCAATTTCCCAAAAAACATGGCTGCAATATTGGCCGACCCCAACTCATCAACAGAGACGGATGAAATGCGTTCGTTCCGACTCTTTCAGTCGACGGGAAAAGAGGAAATGAATTTTCCCGCAACGTTTTCAAAGGCTGTTGTAGTGAATGAACAATTAACATATAACGATGTATATAGTCCTGATAATAATAGTAAAAAAGCATCAATGTTTCCATGGCCTGTTCGGCCTAAAAGAAATATGTACATACATACATACATACATACATACATACAGTGTATACACACACACACACACACACACACACACACATATATATATATATATATATATATATATATATATATATATATATATATATATATATATATATATTATATATAATATATATATATATATATATATATATATATATATATATGAAAGAGTATATTTGTGTTTGTGTGTGTATAGGTCGTTGCTCATTTAACAAAACTACATTGGTGTAATGAATTTCTTTATTCAAGGGTGTGCTAGATATACGCAGTTTTTGCAATAAACGCTAAATCATTGGCAATTGACCAAGATAGATTGCACGAGTTCAAATGATGTCTGTGTGTTTGAATGTAAATTCAAACCGGATTCACTTTATTTAAACTTTAACTGCGGGGATAATTTTTTTATATTGATATTTTGAGTAATTAGCGACGGATTTTTAGGCATGGGGATTATGAGTAGACTTCTGTATTTAGATTAATCCTTTGTTTACTGATACTATAAGTGTGAGGCAGATATAAATTATATTATTATTGAATTATGCAGTTATTTTATCCACGTATGCGGAAAAAGTATTCAATGTTTTCAACATTCATATTTTTTCTTTTAATTTCAGGATTGCTAATTTGAATACAGTCACACTACGCCCATACGGTGGTGAATGGAGATACACTCTACCACGCAGAAAACTTGGTTTTTATACAAAATGGTTTTGAAAGACAATGGTATTAGGTTAATATCTGGGAAGAGGACTAACAAGGAATTCACGTTAATGAAAGATAATCTCTTTTGTCGACAGCAGGACGATTGTTAGTTGCCTGTAATCACAGCTTTTGATACATGTATTTTTTTTTTAGTTATCTTCAGTGTGAATTACAGTTGTCTGTTGTCTTATTCGCTTTTAGGGTGACGATTGCTTGTTGGGGACACGATTCAAATAGCTGTGTATTGCGCCTTGAGATGATGACAGCAAATATTCCCATCGATGGATGTGCTGGTGAGTCCGATCATTTGTTGGTCTGGAAGACTCATTAACTAGTTTTATCTTTGCTTCCAGTCAGGGCTTTCACTATGTAGTACTGAAATTTTGCATCCGTCATCACCTAATCTGGACTCATCACCAACTCCTCCAAAATTCTTGTTAGCCCCGCCTACTGGACTGCTCATCAAGACTCACGCCACACCACTAACTCACCCTAATGAGCAGTCCAGTAGGCGGCACTAACAAGAATTTGGGAGGAGCTGAGTCTTATGTATGCAGCGTGTGGTGAAGCCTAGTGTAAACTCACCTTAAGAGGCATTACCAGATTAGGTGATGACGGATGCAAAATTTCAGTACAACATAGTGAAAGCACTGACTGGAAGCCAAAGATAAAACTAGTTAATAAGTCTTCCAGACCAACAAATGATCGGCCTCACCAGCACATCAATCAATGGGAATATGAGCTGTCATAACCTGAAGGCGCAATACACAGCAATTTGACTCGTGTCCACAACAAGCAATCGTCACCCTAAAAGCGAATAAGACAACAGGCAACTATAATTCACACTGAAGGTAACTACAAAAAAATACATGTATCAGAAGCTGTGGTTACAGGCAACTAACAATCGTCCTTTATGGTTTCCATTGTTGTAAAATAGTTTGTAACTTATATCTGTTTTGTATTGATCCATTGATTTCATCAGTAATTTCCCCCTACATTCTGAAGTCCATTCTCACTGTCATTAAAGCGCTGTAAATATAGAGCTGAATCTCAAGTTACAGATCAGGGGTGTATCTCTCCTGGTGGGGCTTGGGTGGGGCTCACCTGAGGAAAGTAACAACCCCACTCCTAGAAAGATCGCTGAGTTCACCTCTTTCTTTTATGTCATGGAACGTTTTATAATGACGGGGCTTTAACATTTTCTTTTTTATAGTGTAGTGAGAGAACTGACTGAGGGAATATGGAGGAGGTTGTGTTTTTGACTGATATTTAGTCAAAACAAACAAAAGTTTCTCATATTATATTTCCTCAGCCAGACATATTATATATATATATATATATATATATATATATATATATATATATATATATATATATATATATATATATATGTTATGATATAGTCAAAGATCTCCACTCACGAACTGCTTAAGGTAAATTTTTGAAGAAATCATAAAGTGTGATACAATTTTTTTTTTACATATTCCCCTTATGAAAAATCAAATTCAATGAGAGTAGCCACAAATGCCATCTCTTTAGACACCCCAGAAGGAGAGGGACATGATATGATTAAGTCGCTCCGCCTGAAACTTTAAACTGGAAAACAAGTTTTGGGTGTCCTTTGTTAAGCCTAAGTCGCGGCTGAAGTTCTCGGAAGACCTGTGACCTGTGAGGTGGTCCCGGGAGACATAATCTTGTTTGTTTGTTTGTTTATTTGTATGGTGTTTCCACGTTGCATGGAACCAGTGGTTATTCAACAACGGGACCAACGGCTTTACGTGACTTCTGAACCACGTCGAGAGTGAACTTCTATCACCAGAAATACACATCTCTCACACCTCAATGGAATGCCCGAGAGTAAAACTCGCTACCAACAAGGTGGCAGGCCAACACCTTACCGATCACGCCACTAAAGAGCATAATCTTGTTTGGCGAGAAGCCTCATGGCACGGAAAGGTTCATGATATGAGGTTATGATGTTCTAGATGAAGATGTCGGCAAAATTTGGACATATTTATTCTGAGTGAAAGGGCCGGTGGGTTTATGACATTATTTATTTATTTTTTTTTTTTTTGTGTGTGTGCTGAACTGAATGTTGCTTAATGTTACTTTTCTTTTATTACATTGATATTTCAGTGGGTTTCTGATGGTACTGGCTTTAGTTTTTACTGTAGTATGTTTTTACTAATTTTTTTCTCAGTCAAAAACTTATAGATAGGCTGATATTACAAATTTTATGTACCGCCTC
>NC_061105.1:48876548-48879048 GCF_015104395.2 Macrobrachium nipponense | reverse complement strand
GTTTGAGAATGGTATAGAAATGGAAGCCTTGAATTATCTGGGAGGTTATATAGCTCATAAGTACAGAAATGAATATCCTTCCTTAGGATTCCCAGATAATGAAGGCCTAAACAACGACTGGATCTCCAAAGTGAGGAGGAAAGTGCTGTTTAGACCCAGAACCCATTCCTCAATTTTTCAATAATTTAAAGGAAAGGAACAAAACTCTTTAAACCTCTTTTCATTAGTGGGGAACAGTTGAAATCAAGTGTTGATGGGATTACGAAAAATTAGGTTAATATTTTCAGGGAATTTAAAATTGATGTTCCAGAGGAAGTAATGAAGTTCTTTATTAGGTGCAGAATACATTTTAGGGTGAAGATATTAAATGCTGAAAGGAAGTCAGAATTTCTTTAAAAAGGTGTAAACAAAATGAAAAAAATTCTTCAGTTGTTTTTTGTAAATAAAAGAACACTACGCTAATTCAATAAAAGTCTAGATTTCTTTTTTTTTTTAGTTTTTTAATATTCATTCACCCTCGTTACTTTCGTTATTTGTATTCCAACAAGATTATTTCTGTATGGTAAGGTCTTAGATATCTTGATATAGCTGTATTTTAAGAGAGAGAGAGAGAGAGAGAGAATATTTTCCTGTACAGAAATTGTGAACATCATCCTAGCAATAAATTTCTGTCAAAACATAATCATTAAGTGCACTGCCCAGTCGACGCCCACCTGTGACGTCACCGTGCGGGAACCAAGCAACCGACGATCTATGTTATTCCATCTTGGGCCAACCACTCCAACTCCATCTCTCGGGTGTCGTAAGCGCTGAATAAAAAGAATAAAAAAATAAAAAAAAATCAGTCATTCTTATAATGGCTGTATTTCCTCGATTCGTGGATGGTTAACCGAACGCAGGTAATGTAAAAGCTCCCCCCCCCCCCCCCCCCCTCTCTCTCTCTCTCTCTCTCTCTCTCTCTCTCTCGGTAGTTTCAGAATGCTTCCAGCGGGAAAGTTTTCATCGACCAAACCAACTTTTCGGGAAACTATTCGTTGTGAATGCAGATCAAGAGATCGAAGTTTGTCGAGTACAGATAGGTACATTCTCTTGCGAGATGAAACATAATCCCCAGACTTTGTTCCTTCTGGAACTACGAACGAAACCTAACAAGAGTTGGCGTAACTTCCCTTTCTTGCACCACCAGGAAGCCCTCTAATGAACAGGCAGATTTGACCTCTGCGTCTGCATGAAGTTTCATGGATGCGTAGTTCGATACCTGCTTGAATAAATGCAAAAATAGTTTCCATTAGATTATCTGATATGTTCATTCACGTTTTACATCAGGCCTCTCTGAGCTAGTGGTATAGTATATGTGGTTGTTTGGAAAACTTGCGCTCATTTCAAACAAAAAGGAACAACCCAGTATACCGGTCTTTCCATTAATCCAGATATGCTTGCAAGCAGTGTTCAAGGAAAAAAAACATAGAATACATCTGCCTAGTAATTATACAAACTATGTATATAAGCAGTATCGACGTTCACGAAACCTTAACGAAAAAATATTCAAAACATTCTTTAGACTGTGACGAAAATAAGCTTCCAGTTTTTTTATTCACGAACACGAAGAAAAAAGAAAGAACTAAGAAACATCCACTTACGATTCTAACGACGTTGTTTGTCGTTCAGAAGACAAAAGACTGATAATAACACGGAAAGCAAGAATTTTATTGCTCAACTTTTTGTTTATTGCGGCAAAGTCTTTCAAGTCAGTAAAGTCTCTCTCTCTCTCTCTCTCTCTCTCTCTCTCTCTCTCTCTCTCTCTCTCTCTCTCTCTCTCTCTCTCATTTAAACAGGTAAATTTTTTGCACTTGGCAACCTCTCACACTCCATCTTCTGTTTTGTCTCAAGACTTGAACAGAACAAGTCGAAATTACTTCCGAAATGAAAGTTCTGTGAACTCCATTGTTTCATTTTTATTTTTATTCTTATTTCGTTTCATAAAAACTGTTTATTTTAAAAATTCCAGTTTGAAGGGTTTTACAGTTTTCAGTTTCATATAATGTTTTTAATATCTTTTCTTGAACGAGTCTTATGAGATGCATTTTTTCAAATGGATAATAAGCTTGCTCTATTTTTCCAACAGGCCGCGAGGAATTCATCTCAATCTCATTTGGCACATGAACGGAAGTTTAACCCACTTTCAAAATGCATTTTCCTCGCATAAGTAAGGAATATCAGATACCATTTAATTTCATTTCGATCTTACACGACGTAAAGGATCCGTCATTTTATACTGAATTTTTCTTCTTTCCTGACCATTTGCTACACTTAACATCTCACTGTCCCTCAACCAGGCAACTGGTTTTATTCCATTCCATCCATCATCCTTAGGGGCCAGTTACTCTGCAGTAGTGGTTGATGAGGTTCTTTTATCTTTTATAATGTTATTTTTCTCTCGGTTAAAGATCCCTAACATATCGAATATAGGACAAGTTTTTTTTTTCATAGTCGGTAGGAG
>NC_061105.1:48856548-48871548 GCF_015104395.2 Macrobrachium nipponense | reverse complement strand
TTGTGGCGAGAAGAAAAAGAATAATGCCAAATTCAATCTCTCTCTCTCTCTCCCTCTCCCTTTCCCTGCAGCTCTCTTCCCTTATCTATCTAATACGACGACGAACGACTCGAAGGGAACAACATTGCCAAGATAAAAAATCAAGAGCGTCTCTCGAGGGAATCCAGAAGGAATCAAATGGTCAGAGGGATGATATCCTGAAGGACTCTTGATCTCATGCAAGAGGAATCAAAATATCATTCCAAGGAATGTTTACTTCGCCCTTTAGCCATGTCATTTGAAGAGGATCCTTCAAGACATGTGAACCTCGAGAACAGGCGAAAGGTTGTAGAGTCCTTCCTTCCTTCCTTTCTTCTTGTATTAATGCTTTCTCGAAAAGATGGATTATGAATGTTGCTGATCTCTTGCCAAGATTGAAGATACAATGTGATTTTTTCTTGCATTGAAGAGTTTGAACTTTCTTTCTCTCTCTCTCTCTCTCTCATTATGTTAAGTAATGCATCTTTATGTGCCCATTTAAAGCTGCGTTTACAAATATCCCTTTGCAAATATTCACACCTAAATATATTTTTCAACAATTATACAGTTTTCTCTGTCCGCAGTCCCAAAGGATTTCATGTATATAATATTAGTAAACGTCATATTAAGAGTTTTCTGTTAATTACAAAAGCACCAAATTAGGTCCTACGCTGTCATTTCTCACTCATGCAGATATATAATGAAATCTTATTTTGTTTTTTTCTTGCCTCAGAACTGAGAGATGAGAATCTCCAAGGATGAGGCGTTTGGGTTCGAAAAACCCAAAGATAAGTTAAAACTCGAGGCACCCCTCAGTAGGGTTTGGGGGGTGGGGGTTAGTACCGGCAGTGGACCTCATGCGGTGCAATGTAGGCACTAATAAAGGTTCTTTGCAGCGTGCCATTGGCCCCTAGCTGCAACCACTTTCGTTCCTCTTACTGTACCTCTTTTCATATACTCTTTCTGTCATCCTACTTTCCACCCTCTCCTAACGCTTGATTCATAGCATAACTGCGTCGAAGTTCTCCTCCTGTTACACTTTTCAAACCTTTTACTGTAAAAAAAAATCCATTTCAGCTCTGAATGACCTCATAGACCCCAGTGCTTGGCCTAAATTCTATATTCAACTCAATTCAGCTTGACGACTCGAGGCAGCCAAGATATAAAAGAGGATGGTAAGTAACAGGGGAATTTAATTATTTGCGTAGGACAGCAGGAAACCTTCTGCCTTTGGGTTGAGAATAAAAATACCTCACAGTTTTAGTGTTACTGGAAAGTATGAGATCTAGTTAAGAGTGATGTAATGTCGAGTACGAAAAGTTCCGAATATATTGGAATCCTCGATAGTGGACGAATTTAACTGACCTGGGAATTATGCTAGCAGTAAAGAAACGACTACGGTTTACTGCAAGGTCAGGCTGCCTCTTCATTTACTATAGACAGGTTTATAAAAATCATGAGTGTAGTATCTGCTTGTTTTAAGTTCACTACCAAATTAATTATTGCTGGTGAGATTTTTATTAATTTTAACATTTTTTTCATCATTACTGTTATTTAGATTAAAAGCCTAATTAAACATGTCGTTATTCAAAGGATTCGTTATTTCGTATCAGTTATGCATTCTTATCATTCATGATTATTCTGAGTAATGAAATTCCGATGAATGTCATTACTCAGATTTTTTCAAGGTAGCTCTGAGAAGTTACTATAAGGTATGATAATGGTGAGAGTATGAATACCGTCAGCACTACTACTACTACCACCACTTCTACTACTACTCTCCGTATTAAAACCATAAGTCATAGATTCGAATCCTGGCAAAGGCGGATGTACACATCATGTAGGCTATAATCAATTATTACCTTTGTGAAAAGAAACTTGTTCATGTGAATGAATTTGTCATATGAACATCATTATTTGATTACCTCAAAATTCAAAACGAGGCAACATGTAAAAGCATATTTATGAACAGTGTCCAGTTTTAAAGAGAACAACATTACGTACGTGACCTGTGTATGATAATAACTATTTCAAATCCACCAAAGTTCTTACAAAATCTGTTGCATACTAATTATTAAATGGAGGAGCTTAATCAACTTTATTTACATTGGGCAAAATTTATGAGTAGGAAAACAGGATCTTCGCTCTGTGCGAGCATAGAAAGAAATCTCAAATAGTGCGGCTAACAGGGGTTTTATGATGTAGGCCTACCCAATATTATTGAATTTGAGTACCAGTAAAATTTAATCGTTTCTGTCCGGGTAGTCATAAGAACCACCAGGAGCCCCAATTTCCTTTCCAATATCTTTATAATTTATGGGTTTAACAATAGACAGAGTCAGAAGAAGGGAGATCCTCACCAATATTTCATCTAATCACCCACGCCCGTGAAGTTAGGCCTATGAAGGCGATGGGCCGTTATATGTCCATTTGATGGAGGGATAAGGGAAAGCTAAGTGAAAGAGAGAGAGGGAGAAAGATGTTATGAATCAGGAATGACAGATATGGTGCAGAAAGAGAGAGAGAGAGAGAGCTTCACACGGCTGGCAAAGCGCTTAACATAAAGGCGATTCTTAAAGATAAGAGAAGCGATAAGTTTTAAACACCAAATTGAGTACTTAAGACCATTTACATTTGTATTTAGATTTACGGTTACTTACGACCTCTAATAGTGACCGATATCAGTCTATTAATTCTGCAAAGAACAAACTTTCTGACGTTGTTCCTAATGCCAACATGTAGGCAACTTCAATAATGCTTATTGCGTGATGAAAACGAGACGCTATTTAAGGGGAAACAAAACAATTTAAGTGTTGCTCTAACCGTTTTCGAGGTGTATCGAGTAAAGCGTGGTTCACAGAGGCATTCAGGACAGAAAATCGACACGAGTATGGTTGTAGTCAAGGTCCTTTAAATATACTCGGAGAGGTCGGCTCATCAGCGAGCGAAAATACGTTCCCTCTGCGCATGACGTCACGCTACGAACAGTCTCCCCTGACAGTACTGACTCTGACAGGTATATGTAGTAACACAATGCAAGGATACCTTTTCAAAAAAAATACTTCTTAAGGTATAGATATTTTTATTTTGTGTTACTTAAAGTACAGATTTTCCTTTTGGCAGACCATACATCAAAGTTTCATAATAATCTGATGCTTCTAAACAAAAACTCATGGGGTATAGAGGTACCTTTCAAGGGAACACAAATATTGTAATGTATCGACTGTCACTTATCCCTAACCAAAGAGGTATAGATTAACGTAGAGAAAGTTGTCCTTGGTACTAAATCCTACACAACGAGTTAAGGATTAACATAGAGAAAGTTGTTTTGGTACAACGAACTCTCATTTAAATCCCAAAAGATTAACAGAACAAAGATGACGGTTTAATGGTGATGGAATTGAGATATGCACGAGTTTGTTTCTCACCGAGCCAGGTGTGGACCCCGAGGGGAAAAACTCAGTTGTTGTTTTCATGGTTTTTCTTACTGTACTCCTGCAAGTTCTCTGTTTCTTTTTACTCATGTCGATAATGTTGTTGAGGTGCCGCATTCTAAAAAACACTGAGATTTTGGCAAAAAAATTCCACAACCTCGTCAGGAACACCAGCGACAGCAGATTTCATTTCAGCAGCCAGTGTTTTTATGCATTCCGTTCCTGGTCTAAGACCATAGCCATGAATTGCTGTAAACATTTATCTACAAATTTTTAGTTTAGAAAAAAAAAAGTCGTCTGATGGTGCATAGAGTTTTCCTTCACTTATATAATGGACCCATGTCTCTGCCGTCTTGCTGTTAACAATGTACCCTATATTTGGATATTTAAAGAAAAACTTTTTCACTACATATCCACCGATATATCTTAAGGATTCTTCCTTGATAACAGATCCCGTGGTGTCTCCTGATTTCTGAAATTTAGCAAATTCTGTTTCCTCAGGGAACATTTCATCATTCTTAAGATCCACATCAAATTCCAGGTCTCTAAAAATTATGTTTGTCATACATATTTCTAAGGCCAGTTCCCTGTCATGGACAGATTTATCAGGTCCGTTTCCATCACGTCCAGATGATACCATTTCATCGGATAACGGGTCAAGGTTTTCATTTCCTTCGTCGCAGTTTGCCTTATCGCTAACAAGTTCAATATCCCTACCTAGTAAAAAGTTTTTCAATCTATATTTAAAATTAACTGCATTTGGATGATCCTGAGAACCCCTCATCTGCCTAATACATCCAAAAAAAACTTTAAAGACAGTCTTGATTTAATCTCCGTGTCATAATAAAAGCTATGTCATACTCTGTTTTAGCATGTTATGTAGCCCAATCATTGAGTGGCAAGATAATATCACAACTTTTTGGAATTTGTAAAGGTAATTAAATTTTGGGGTTTTACTCTCATTCCCAGCATAGCAGCAACCAATTTTTGTACACTTTTCCAGGCTATCCAAATTTATCCCAAATGCATTGCGGGCTTTTATGTCACCGAACATCATAGAGGAATTCATGACATCGAGCCATTCATTCACTGTAGCTATAAAATCGACAGTTTCCTTCCAATTCTTGCTCTCTAGTAAGCCCCTTTCTCCTAAAAAATACAATGTCTTAGCACATGACTTTGAAAGTAGCTGTACAGCATACTTTACACGCTGTCTTTGTAAGCCACTTACATTGATATGTGTTTCATTGATATTATATGCTAAGGCATACTCTGATACGGTTTTCATTAGCATTTCACGGACACAGGCATCTGATACACTATTTCCATAAGAAAACCGTGGTCCAGAAAATGATTTCTAATTAACTTTATCAAATGGGGAGCATCAGCAAATATGAAGACATTCCTGTCAGCACATGGGTTTTTAAAAAAAGACTTTCTCAGGTTTAAGGGGATCAATCCCGAATTCTTTCCAAACCCGCAAATTATTAGGTCCAAGATCATGGACTATTGCCACAACGGCAAAGCCAGCTTTTTCAACATTTATAATATTATCAGTCAGCTTTTTATGCACATTAGTCATCATATTGGTAGTATATGGGTTGCTTCCAGCTTCCCGTCAAACCTCTTAACATAACCACTTGAACTTTATCATGAGGTTCATACAAAACGTCCATCCCTTTGTCATAACTCCACTTACTACCAATATTCATTTCATAAACTGAAATAACGGCAAGTTTTTGTATTTCCGTAATTGTTTTTGATTTTGCCTTCATCAGTGACAGAACCAAATGCAAAATAACCGGCTCACATTTCAGGTTTTGCGCTCGTTTGTTCAGTGTACTTTTTGATGGCAGAGGAAATCCTCTTTTAGTTCGCAAATATGAATAGCATTTGGGACTCATGCTTCTGAGAGTGAAAGCTGACGATATGTCTTCATCGCGCCATTGACTGACAAGCTTATTAGTTATGAGAGCATTTATGTGTTGTACTTAGCACAGGTCGAAATAACTTGTTTATTTCAGTTAATGTGAACTTAGGTTCTGTCACTTCCTTTTCCAAACTAACCAGTTTCAGTTCTTGATTGGTCTTTTCCGAATGCTCTATTTTTTTCTTTAGCTCTTCCACTTCCTCTACTTGTTTAATTGTATTTTGTTCAGAACTCTCTTCAGGCTGTGCAATAATTTCTTGAACAGAGACTTCTGGAAAAGGGCACGCTTCCAGTTAACATCGTCTGCGCGTTTGCAAGCATGCATCCATTTCTTTTTCGTTTTTTCTTCTTTTGGGAAACTAAAATATCGAATACCCTAATTAAT
This sequence comes from Macrobrachium nipponense, assembly GCF_015104395.2. Classification (NCBI taxonomy): domain Eukaryota; kingdom Metazoa; phylum Arthropoda; class Malacostraca; order Decapoda; family Palaemonidae; genus Macrobrachium; species Macrobrachium nipponense. The sequence goes on along the minus strand of NC_061105.1, from coordinate 48,865,781 downwards.
GGTATTTTTGCTATTACTATGGCATCCAAATACAGCACAAATGGAAGGCATGGCTCCTGGAAGTTAATAAACGTGACAGAGACCAAGTAAGATTACCTCTAGTCAGGTTAAACCTCGGCCACCGTCTCCGAAACTTAACGTCACAAAAGCTCCGCCCACATGCGCGTAGCTCACTGATGAGCCGACCTCTCCGAGTATATTTAAAGGACCTTGGTTGTAGTCACTGTCACTTGTGCATTTTTCAAGCACTATCAACAGCGCAGTATAATGTTACCCGATTGAATGGCCACTTGTGCGTGACTCTCGCCAAGTGTGGTGTCAAATGTAGTTATCTCGTTTTAGGTTAGATGCAATTACTATGAAAAAACCTCTGTTGTAGATTAATGTTTGCTTTATTTTTTATGTATTTTGTATAATATATTTTACAATAACATGAGAAATATTATTTTTGGCGTAAGATCGAATTGTTAGATGTAAACTCATTTGATCCTGCGTTGCCGGTGCTCAGCCGTGCTTTTCCAAGTTGTAGTCTAAATTGGATTGGTGTACTAGACGTTACGGAGTCAGTATAGACATAATTCTGCGGTTAGATTGCAACCGTCCGATCTTTCGTCGACGATATAATGACCCATTGAGGGAAAGATGCCATGTGTGTGAAAAAATGGAGGGATAAAATGCCACTTCCGAGAACATAGTACCGGGTCAGCCACGACGACAAAACCCTGCACCAAACAGCCTAGGCCTAGTTGTAAAGCCAGAGCTCGTTCTCCTGAAATCGATATATCTGTTGGTGAGTGTGATTCAATTTTTAAATCTGTCTTTCATAGTTGTCATTTTCATTCTTATAAATCGGTTCTGACTTTGGGCCATCGTCAAGTATTGATAACGGTGACATAGCCTACCAATTACGGGCGTCTTAAGTATAAAAAAAGCAACTGTGGAAAGTAGATATTCGGATCATTGATATGAGTATAGAGAATTCTAGTTAGTTTAATATTGAATTAATTTGATCCACACACATTCAACCGTGGCTCGCTTCAATGAACAGCCCGTAGCAGGAGACAGAATGGACCGTTATGTTTCTTCACTTCAAAAGTATAATTGGGTGAAATGTTGCTTGTAATAACGTGAGCCACGATAGCGTAATTATTGTGTTATGATTGTAAATCGTTTTTTAAGTTAATAATTAGACAAGGAAACGTTGCAAGTTATTAAGGTTCGTTAGCATTTGACATAAAAGACATTATTATTTGCCATAGAAGTTTTCTTTTACAATTTTCCTTTACTCAAACTTTCGTATTTTGAAACTTCAAAATTTAAGAAACTGCTACTGGACATGTGAGAGAAATATTATTGATTGATAGGTTACTTTACTTCCTGTGAATTCCCTGGAAGAATTCCATTCATACTGTTTCGTTAGCTTTGCGCTTTCTATTTGTAAATGAGCCAATCTTCTTTCGAATCAGAGAAAACGGAAGCAGTAAGAACATCCCAAACCGTGAAAATAAAGGAGAAGCATGCACAGGACGAAACAGTAACTTGACATAGTTTAGTGTGGGATATGGTGAGTGATACAACCGCCACATACGTGTCCTATGATGGTGTTCATTTTTTATTAATTGTTATCGTAACGCTTCCTCCGAAGCTAACCATCCATTCAGCACCATCTTTTAAGAAAATCATCTCATAAGCCTAAGCACTGCCACCGCCATTTGACTATATAAGAAAACGCCGAGTGTCTCTACGACTATAGGCCTAATAACATCCATCAGAGGTAGGCCTAATAATGTACATCTCAAAGGACGTGATCTCGGTTCCATCCTTTTTGATTACTCGGGTCTTTGTGAAAGGGGAGTAATCCATAGTAAGTTTTAGGCCTATGATTTTGGTCATTTGGTCTAGGATGTTTGCACGAAATGATTTAATTTAAGATTATCGAAACAGTTGATATATATATATTATATATATATATATATATATATATATATATATATATATATATATATATATATATATATATATTAAACTCCTTTAGTTTTATCTCCCTCTAGAAAACAGGTATTCAATTTACGGTTGCTATTACAACTCATTCGTGTTTGAACTGTTTTTAATGATAGGTTTTCATCTCATGACTCTTATTAGCCCTCTCATTTTATTTTCAGGGGCGAATAGCAAGGAATTCCAGATTACAGAACAACGATACGATAAGAAAAGATAAGGAATTATCACGCGCACACACTGTCATAAAAGAGGTGAGCTAATAGAATTAAAGACCAAAATAAGAAGCTATATTTATGCCCTCCACAAATACGCACTGAATCATTTCATCACAACCAAAGTAAGGGTATTGTCTCTATTGACCAGTTCCACGTTGGCCGAGTGCATTTCGCGCTCGGCTACCAATCCGGCGGTCCAAAGTTTGATTCTCGGCTTGGCCAACGCGGAAACAGAGAAGTTTATTTCTGGTGAGAGAAATTAATTTCTTGATACAATGTGGTTCGGATCCCACAAGAAGCTGTAGGTCCCGTTCCTAGGTAACCAATTGGTTCCTATAACTGATTCACTTAAGGTAGATTCTCGGATGAGTCTTATTCTTACGAGACGTTTGTTTGGTGGCCGCTGATTGGCTGGTACTGGGAGGTAGGCAGCTCCCAGCCAATCAGCGGCCGCCAAACTAACGTCTCGTAGGCATAGGGATCACCCAAGAATCTATGTTATCGTCCTCAGAGTACCCAGGTACACCTAAATAGGCTGCCTCGACTCATCATGCGGACTCTTTTCCCTAAAGCTTGTAGGGTTACCAACATGCTCGTAATTAGGACGCCCTGGATCCTGATGTTGACAATTTTGAACGCCCATCTATCTCACCACAGGCACATAGCTTGTTCTTTGTATGCACCACGGGGCTTTCCAGATCTAATCGATTCTACGCAATAAAACAATCCAACTCAAAGCATGCCAGCTCCACTCATGCCCATATAGTTTGAGTATATCGATAGCCCACCCTCTAGGATCTTAACTGAGAGCAGGTCTATCTCTCGCCTTGACATACCCAAGCGCCTTAGTACATTTACAGTGTCGGCCGAGATGACACCCCTCCAGTTCACCGTTATGGTCTCTACTACCGGCTCCCTGGAGGTCAGTTGTTCTCCAAATTGCTTGATAGGCAATGTGTCGTACTTGGACTTTTTCAACTTGTGAAAGTAGTCCATACGCTTCACATTGCTATCTGAAACAATTTGGGCGTCAATAACGCTGGATCCGATCTCATTCCACGCAATGAGATCTGGTATTCGCAACCCAGCATTAGTAGAGATGCGTGGCTCTTTCACTGTCTTGAAGCCGGACTCTTCAGCCTTCTTCTTCACATAGTCTAGTACTCTGTCGTGCCTCCTGATCCGCCACGGCTGCACTTGTGGGCACACCTGCATTATGTGATGCAGTGTACCCGGGGCACCACAGCCGAGATCACATCGGCTGCTTCTGTTTCTACCCCGAGAACTTCGAGAGGGAGTTGTTAAGACCCCCAAACGAAGCTTCACGGCATTACAGTAAGTACCCCCTTTCAGGAGACGTGTACCAGAGTCTAACCACTTTGGCTCCAAGGAGTCAGAGGCTTCTTGGAGTCCGACTCCATCAATAGACTCATACAGTTTGGGCCCCCAGTCTTGGGCTGGGGGCGCCTGGACAGCCTTTAATCTCTCTCTGGCTGCCCACGACACAAGGTCGTCCTGTGCTCTAGAGAGTCTAGTAAGCATTCTGAAAATCGCTATCGGTGTTTTCTTAGCGAAGTTATAAACACCCAATCCTCCCTCCCCAACACTGGCATGGAAGCCAGCCACTGGAGTATCTTTGGGAAGATGGAGTGCAATTCTCACAAACTTCCTCACCTCCCTGTCCATGGCCTGCAGATGGTAACCCTTAAGGCGGCCATGAACAGTTGCGTGAAGGAAGCGAGGAAGTAGCACCACTTTTAGCCCCCAGAACTTCTGCTGGGGTTTGAGCGGCGCTCGCTGAAGGTTGGCAAGTTCCCCTTTCAGCTTCCCCAGCAGTTTTGAGGGACATCCCTGCTTCTCAATTCCAAGCTCGACTCCCAAGTACTTATAAAAGCCATCCGTGCTCATGGCTGGGAGTTCTTGGCCCAGAATAGAAAACTTATAGCCATCATGGTACCACGCCTTTTTACTGCGGTCGCACATAATACCTGTAGTGGCACATTTATCAATGCCTGCTTCCAGGCCCAACTTCTTCGCTTCAGTCAGAAGCGTCTCAACTGCTCTTGTTAATCCTATTCTCGAGCTTGCCGCCACCACGATATCATCCGCAAAGGCTTGATACTGAATCACTTGTCCGTTAAGTGTTGCCCCGACACCCTCCGGGAGCTTCTTTAAAATATGCTCCAAGCACAAGTTGAAGAGTAATGGGGAGAGAGGATCTCCCTGCATTACTCCTCTGGTTACATCTACTTTGACTCCTGCAATCTCAGTGCTAGAGTTGGCTTACAAGTTCTCCAGATACAACAAGGACTGTTGATCTAATCCTGCCACTCTCAGGATATGGAGTAGCCCTGGATGGCTTACAGAGTCGAAAGCTTTCTTAAAGTCGATAAAGGCAATGTACAGATTGTTTAGATCCGACTTTGCCTCATCGATCATCCCCCGCAGCAACAAGAGGTTAGCTCCCACACCATCCTCAGGCTTGAACCCCTTAAGTGAACCAGTTATAGTCACGTAAAAATATCTAATCCTTTGGGCCGGCCCTAGGAGAGCTGTTAATCAGCTCAGTGGTCTGGTAAAACTAAGATATACTTTTTTTTTTCTTTATTGACCACATCCAGTCAGGTCAGCTCTCTCTCCTGTCTTGGCTGTGACTGAAGTCACAATCATCAAGCTCTGTTACCTCATTTCGTATTTTGTGAAATAGTCTGGTTAGCATACAAGGTGCCATTTAATTGTCGGCTGAGATCATTTCTGGAGTTATTTCACCAAAACCTCTCTGCTTTCGCTATTACTGAACTAGTAACAATTCGTGATTTCATTCATTTTTCATTTCATTCATTCAGCTTCCATCATCTCTTGTTATTCATGAGAGTGCTGATAGTTATCACTAATGTTATTATAACTATATATATATGCAGATTAAGATAATTTTATTTTATGCATAACGTTACTCAGTGCTATTCCCTAAAAGAAAGAGAGGGAGCGAGGTAAAGGTAAGGGGGAAGATACTGGATAGATAAGTTTTTTGTAGGCAGATCGCCATGCCAAACGAAGAATGTGGTTATAGTTGTAGGGCTTGCAACCCCATCCCATTGAGCAGCGCTTTCATGAGTAACTCTTTCGTGGGGAAAACTAATCTATTCTATATATATATATATATATATATATATATATATATATATATATATATATATATATATATATATATATATATATATATATAAATATGTGTGTGTGTGTGTGTGTGTGTGGTAGTCGGAGCCAACTGTGCTTTGACTACTACACACACACACACACACACACACATACATACATACATGTATATTATATATATATATATTATATATATATATATATATATATATATATATATATATATATATGTGTGTGTGTGTGTGTGTGTGTGTGTGCGTGTGTGTGTGTGTGTGTGTGTAGTAGTAGTAGTTAAAGCACAGTTGGTCTCTGATGAAGGTCATCAAATATTTCGGGTCTCGTGGTTTTATTGTTCTTCTTCCCATAAGAGTTTCTGGACAATTTTCTTGTGATCGAGAAGAAAGTGATGGTTCTCGATTTAAACGAGCCGAAAATAACGAGTTCTTCGTTGGAGCGACATCAGTGTTATTTGCGTTTAGGCAAATGGGAAGCATGTGATGGAGGTTGAAGATGGAAATTGAGCAGTTAAGTGTCGATTTTTTCTTAAGCCTTTCATTGTCGATTTAAAAAAAATCTTAATTGATATACATAATATTTTAATTGGCTTTTTGTTATGAGTGGAGGCTGAATATCGGAAACAGAACTGAAAAAGTGTTTTTCTGTTCACCTGCATCTGTGCTCATTTACACATTCGTGAGCAAAATCAGTCTATTTTCTAAATTGATTAATTACAGAAATCCATTATTAACATGCAATATATTTCAGGTAAATCATCCGAAAGATGCATTTTAAAACATATCAATCTGTCTCTCATTAGTTAGCATGTCTCTTTGTCAGTCTGTGTGCTAGTTTTTATACAGCACTGTTACGTTGTGAAGGCTATAATTCACCAGACAATTGATTTGCTTAGTAACAGCAAGGCTGCGTAATTATGCTAATGAGAATGAAATGTATTGCTTCAGTAAAGGAAATCCTTTAATTGCACATTGTTGAAACTCTCTCTTGCAATTTTTGAGAATTTGAAATCGGCGTTTCAAAAATTAATTTCTCTTTCGAAACATATCCTTGATTTGTGGCGCCCGTGCTTCGTTGTCAGTGGAACAAAAGGGAACCAAAGTCATTATGACCCAAAACCTAATGAATCAGACCTCGGGAAGTGCAATTGAAATGTTGCTGTAAATTGCTGTCTGATAAAAGATGGAAATAATAAATTTGCCGGAACAAATTTCCCCTGGAAAACAAGGGAAGAGCCTCTCTCTTATTCCAGAAGCCTGCAGGAGATTACTATGTTTGATATATATATATATATATATATATATATATATATATATATATATATATATATATATATATATATATATATATATATATATATATATATATACATATGTACAGTGGTGCTCAAATCTATTGCGACATTATTCTTTTTGTATCGTCCAGATTCTCAGAATCAACGTGACATTGCCAAGTATAGTGCTAAACTTTTTTTTTTTTTATTCGAAAAGTTTGCGAATTCACAGCTAGCCCTATTTTCCTTATGGTTAAATAGATATGATCCCTTTTATGCATTGGTATAATTCGTAATCTATGTGATTTGAACTTATTTTTTTTTTACGTTGCAAAATATTTTATAGGTCTAAAAAAATAATCTCAGCCTTCTGAGTTGTAATCTGTTACTGACGAATTTATTCGTAGAGATTACCTGTTCTTTGAGGAATACAATGGGAATATAAATGACAACCACTTTTCTTTAAATGTCGAAGTTTCAGGCTGTGTTTAAGCTGCCTGTAAGTTGCAAAATGATTTATAGGCCTAGAAAAATAATCTAAGCCTTCTGAGATGTAATCTATATAACTAATGTTTTTAATTGTAGAGATTACCTGTTCTTTGAGGAATAAAAGATGATGATGATTTTGGTAATATGTAGAAGAAGGCTATTAATCGAAATTTAAGTATTAATATCAAGGCGTATGGAGCACTTGTTTTTCAACTGGTTTAAAAATATGATTTTCTTAAAAGTCCTTCTGCTCCCTTTTGGTGTATAATTAATTCTTTCATGAGGTAACTTGAAGTGCAAGAATGTGTAGATAGCCTCATTTGCTTTCTGTCCAGAAATTGTTAATAGAGAGATGTGAATGTTAAGTGAAAAGTAAAGAAATCTAACAACTAGGCCTAGGTATAATATCTTGGCTTTGACAATAGAATAATTGCATAGGCGAATATTTGCTAGTATGCCATCATTTTTGAAATATTTAAGAAATATAACAAACAATTATGTATGAAAATCCAAATATTCCTCTAACACATATAAAGTAATGTTTTCAAGATAATTTCATGGTCGCTACTCATTGTAGACCTACTCATGTTACACCGGGTGGTTGTTGTTGCACCGACACTAATGATACGTCACACATGCTCCCCTCACACGTTGATATCGGTGGGAGCATTCTGCTTTTGTATATACACAGCAATCAAATAGGACTATTTCAAATTTTATGATTGCATTGGAAGCATTATTAATGTTATGGCATTTTTTTCGTTTTTTATTTAACATTTGAACTGAGGTTTGATGACGACTTCGTTTGGTCAAATGCTTCAGCGATGAGTGAAGGAAAGTTTTGATAATGTTTCGTAAGAGTTTTTCTAAAATTTGGCTACACGTGACATTTTCTTACAGTTTTGAAATAAATGATAGATTTCACTCTTATGAAACATATTATGGCATTATTGTATGCAATAATCGCGTTTTCGCATTGAAATAATAGATAAATATGGAGCATGATAGGTTGCCAGTTAGTGAATTTTGAACGAAATCCTATGGAGTCATATCGCATGAGATTTGAGCATCAAGGTACATACATACATACATATATATGTATGAGTCATATCACATTACCGTGATTCATATACATACACCTAGCTACAAATGTCCTTTAATATATAATTCGCTATACCTCGGAATTAATACATTTTCGTATATGTTAACCGTAGTGGAATTTTTTAGTCAATAAGAGATTTGTTGGCTCACGGGCGCGAACCATCGAACCCAACAAATCCTGGACGCACAAATGAAGCTTCAAACCACACCGCCACTGTGCGTCCTGGATTTGTTGGGTTTGATGGTTCGCGCCCATGAGCCGACAAATCTCTTATCAACAAGAAAATTCCCCTTCGGTTAACATATATGAAAATATATTAACTCCGAGGTAGAGCGAATTAGATATTAAAGGACATTTGTAGTCGATGTATAATTATGTATGTATATGTGTGTGGTGTAGAATGTGTTTATGTCTGTCTGTCTTCGGCATGTTTGCAGATTAAGCAACACTTTGAAAAGAAAACATATGAATAAATTAACAAATAAAGATAGTTACATAAATGTATAAAGATTCCTGTTTGTTTCATTTTCAATTACCTGTCTGCAGCTCCGTCTGAGGACTGCCCTAGTTATGTAGTCTGCCGTTTGCAAAACTACCACAGTTCACAGACAGACGGAGCGACAGACAGATGGCTGAAAGGGAAGCCTTCAGGATTTATTAACATTTATTTTCACTTCATTCTTATTTTTGTTTTCAATGTGTGGCATAATCCTGAGGATTGTCGCGGTGTCTGTCTCCGGTGATTGCTTGGGGGACTTTAAAGACGCTTTGTGCAGCAGAGTTTAATGAGTTTTCTCTCGCGATTCTTTTTTTTTTTCTACTTCTTATAAGCTGCTTTTGAGAAAATCCGTGAACGAAACTTAGATTGTTGGGATTTAATCTTTCTTGGAAACGAGAGAGAGAGAGAGAGAGAGAGAGAGAGTCTTTTACAATATAAATTTCATTTTTAATTTCCCATCGTCACTCTTATGGATCGAAGTGA
>NC_061105.1:48846548-48851548 GCF_015104395.2 Macrobrachium nipponense | reverse complement strand
ACATTAATGTCGTTTTTTTTAAGACGTAGATAATTCGCAGGCAAGTTGAAACAACGGAGTAGAGGCAATTTTAGTTTGTAAAACAGGTATTTTCTCTGAAGAAGGTATAGTTAAATTATTATTTTTTTCAAATACCCTCTCAAAGAATTATCTTTTTTTTCCGACCAGCATCCAATATACCCCAGAAAAACGGGCAGAAGCCAAGACGCACTCGCATAGGAAAGCGTCTTTCCCGACGAAAGGAAGAAGAATGGGACATGTGCTCTCGATTTCCGTTCTCGTTTGTCCCAATTCACTACACGAGAGAGAGAGAGAGAGAGAGAGAGAGAGAGAGAACCAGCCCATCGTATTACATAATGTCTTGAATTTCCTCTCTACGTCTCTACGCCCTTCTTCTTTTCCATCTTCCTCTACCTGCCATTTCAGACAAATCATTCACTATTTCTTTTCACGCCGCTGTGCGTCTTCATAAAGCTTCCTCGAATAGGGACGGAGAACGACCGATTAAGGGGAAAAAGTGAAAGGGGGGGGTTGCATTGTAGGGGGTTGGGAGGGGACGTTCCTCCTAAAGTGGGAGTGGGTGGAGGGTTCTTCCAGTAGCACAGCTTCGTATTCGGGTAGAATCTTTCAGGAAAAGTTGACGGTCGCTGAAGAAGAAGAGCAATATCAGGGTACATGTGTGAACCAGTGCTTCTTCCATGATGGCCCGCATAGGATCCTCACCACCTTGGGATGCTTTTATATTTAGATTCAGTATTTATTATTCATTATTTCTCTTCTTGATTACTCTCATTTTTTTCCGTTTCTTGTTTTGCTGATTGGTAAATGACGGTGTAGTTCATTTACATAAATAGGAGAAAAGGGCGCAGCTATTAAGAGAGCGATTCTTAAAACATATGAACTGTTTCAGTACAGTTGGAAAGATGATGTATATGGTGTTTATCAAAATATTTTATCTGGTGTGCATTTTCATAAGGAATCTCATGCTTTGCTGTTTCTCAAAATTACATTCAATATTTCTATTATTTTTATGAAATAACTGTCTCTTCTAGTTAGCAAATTAACCGTTTGTTAGGACCTTGAGGTTTGTCAAACAATGACTTGTAACTCACCAGTATTAGTTCGACAGTCTGTCAGATAGTCCCCTTTTGCAGAGTTTGTAGAATAATTGTTATATTTTAATGTTCTGATAACTACGAGGTGTACGTTTTGTCAAATAACCATCGAGCACAAAGTATTTTTAATAACCATTCGCTGCTCGAAGCTTAATAGTTCAACCGGCAGACGCCGGTTAAAAAGCCACATAAAATATCAATACTATTTACTTAGAATTTAGTTATAAATTATATAACAAGTTTCATATGAATACGACCTCATTGTAAGAATGCAGAAGCGTCTCTGGCATACTGGAACTCTAATATATCACAGAATATATTTAAATTTCTAAAACCTTTGCTCTTAAATGCTTCATTACATTCCATTTTAGGCTTTATTTGGATGTTTTTCATAAGACGAACAGGGAGCTGAATGTTTAAGAGTAAATGTCAGGTTGAAAATACTAAAAAGAATGTGAACTTCGGTTGAAATACTGGATAAATTGTAGCTCCATTTTGCAGAAATATTTCTCATAGGATATAACAAGTGATGCATGTCATCACTGAAAGTGAATTACTGAGAAATTAAATCTCTCACTTGTAATAAAATGTTCTTTCTTATTTTCTGTTGTCGAGAGTATTATGCAATGGAAAATTCTTTCTATTTTTTTTTGTGAAGGTATAAACCTTTTGAATAAACAAGTCATGATCAATAAAAATAAGAGAGTATCTTCATTATTTAGAAACAATTTCAGAATATAGCAAAAGTTTTTCAAGAATGCCAGACATCCCCATCCGGACCAACTGTGGATTGGATCCAGCATCCACCGAAGCTGCCCAAAGGTGGCTTATGGGCTGGCGAGACAAGGTATAAATGACTATGACATTCAGGAGAGAAGATTTGACCAAATGAACATGATAAATTATTCTCGGACCTGAATTAGAGTATAATTTTACCAAACTTATAAATGAATATATTTTGTATTTCTAGACGCAAAAAACTGCAATACGATACGCGGGCACAAACGATGAATTGCGAGATGAATGACGTCCAGACAAACACGATCTTCATTCATTTTCCTCCTGTAGTCAGCGAGCGGGTGTTGCGATAATTATAAACAGAAGCTGAAATGTGTGAATATTCAGCTGTCCACTGGGAGGGAGACATCTTGCATTGACTATTTGCACCTAAGAAGACAATGGAATGGAAGGGCATCCTGTAGGTTGAAATTGGAATAGGGGTCAGGTAAGGCTCTGCGTCAGGTCAAATGCGAACAGTAGTTGTGCTGTGGGTGACGGAGGTAGGTCAAGTCCGACGAAGGAAATTGTTATCATTTCTTGTATGACTAACAACGAATATGATATTTTACGCAAAATTAAAGCTTGAGGGGTATTTATGGGGTTGTTCTGTTGTTGAAAACAGAGAATGTACAAAGGTCCTTTACAGCTAGAATAGAAGAAGTTAAGGATCTTGACTACTGGGAAAGACTACAATCCTTAAAATTATATAGTCTAGAAAGGAGAAGAGAATGCTACATGATAATTCAGGCATGGAAACAGAAAGAAGGAATAACCGAAAACATCATGGAGCTAAAAATATCAGAAAGAGCAAGCAGAGTTAGATTAATAGTGCCCAAAACTATAGCAGGAAAAATAAAGAAAGCACACAGGACATTAATCCACTACGCACCAGCATCGATAATGCAGCGTCTATTCAATGCGTTGCCAGCTCATCTGAGGAATATATCAGGAGTGAGCGTAGCTGTGTTTAAGAATAAGCTCGACAAATATCTCAGGTGCATCCCAGACCATCCAAGATTGGAAGATGCAAAATATACCGCTAATTAATTCCATCCGAAGAAAGGACATTGGACGGGTGTTTTCTCCGCGTTCTTAGGTGTAATTACACTTGATTAAAGTTTGAATAAATATCCAGAATGATACACAGAAATAATTGGAAAAGAATACGCGATAAAAAGTCTTCGGATTTGAGAGAAACTATAAGTTCTTATATAAATAAATTATGCATATTTTAAGAATATTTAAAATAAATTGAATGTTCTTGTATTTATAGTTAGTATTTACAGTTAGTGAGTACGTGATGCTTATACCAGATATTTATGTATATGCTATAATATAATATACGAAGGCGGGAGCAGACACCCAAACACTAGACATAATGGAGCTGTGGAAAGGCATTCCGTTTTGCATGCATTTATTAAGGAGCCGACGTTTCGTACCTCTTGATACAAAGTCTATAGACCCTGGCTTGATACATTTTCCCGGCAAAAATAGCGATTAAAAATAAACACATACACACACACACACACACACACACACACACACACACACATATATATATATATATATATATATATATATATATATATATATATATATATATATATAAGGTGGCATCAAAAGGGTACAACCTCCTTGTTTTCTGAGGAAGTTTTTAGGGATGGGGCTGCTACCCCGACTAACTTTCCCTGACACCCCAGTAGGCGCTGGTCCTCATTTACAGCTGACCGTTGGGTGGCAGCTCGGAAGCGACCCGCTGACCAAGTAAATGTGAGGTCGAGTGCTGCACCACCTTTGGTTGTCGATCGGCCTTGCAAAGGAAGAAAATTACGAACAACAAATAGTGTTTATGAAAGTGTGTTGCCTAAGATTGGTTGGGATAGACTAGAGCCAGTTGACCGCCAGAGTTAAATGGGGAAAAAGGATAAAAGTAAGACAAGAAAAAAAAAAAAAAGCGAATAATTGAGAGAGAGCCGTTGTTTTTATGGCCACGAGTTTTATCGATTCCTCTTGGGAATGCTAAAAGCATTTCTTCATATTTGCTCTACCCAAGACAGTTTCAGTTGTCCGCGAATATGTGATTTCTTTAAAAGGGTTTGATTATTCAGCAAAAGCATTAATTACTCTTACTTGCAGTTCATATTACGCTGTAGGCTGAATCGGTAGATTTTGATTTTGGTAATTTAGGATAATACATGAACAGATAAAAATTGTAATAAATAATTTAGCACTTACCTTTCAATAGGTATAATTCCAATTATAGCCTTGTTATGTGAAACGAACATCATTAGATTTCCCCCATTACTTTGTTTCAAGTTTTTAGGAGAATCGGATTTCAACAAAAGTCCGGCTAATTAGCATTAAATGCGAAAGATTCAGGGGATAGAGTTGGTAAACAAAGTGAAAGTTCATCATTTTCCATCCAAAAATAATAACCAGGATTTTTCGTCGGGTTGAATGATGCAGTAAATAATGATTCCGACAAAATGATGCCATTTTTGTTTCCCAAATGAAGATATTAAGTGGATGAATACACGAAAAGATGTTGTGTAAATAACAAACATCTCTCTCTCTCTCTCTCTCTCTCTCTCTCTCTCTCTCTCTCTCTCTCTCTCTCAGTTGAGTGATGTATATTGTGATTGAACATACATTGTTGTTCTCTAAATAAACTAAATAAAAATAATGAACGAATGGATGAATTTTCGAAACAAACGTATAACTAATGAACCCAACTCTCTCTCTCTCTCTCTCTCTCTCTCTCTCTCTCTCTCTCTCTCTCTCTCTCTCTCTTCTCAGGGTCAATTTGCGTCTCTAATGACGCTCACATTTATTCCTTCCATTAATCAACACTCATTTCGCTACGCACTCAAAACAGTGTCATTTCCCTTTCTTCCATTACCCAAGTCCTTCTCTTCCTTTCATCTCAAGAGCTGGTGTGAGTAACGTTATATAAAGTTCTTTGTATGGTGCACTCGGAGAGGAGGAAATGAATATAATTATCTCCAAGAGGGGAAGAAATGTACTTATTGTATTGCATTGGGAAGCTCAATTACTCTTAACAAGGGGAGGGAATGGAAAGAAGGCATTTTTACTAAGAAGAGAGAA
>NC_061105.1:48824048-48839048 GCF_015104395.2 Macrobrachium nipponense | reverse complement strand
TATATATATATATATATATATATATATATATATATATATATATATATATATATATATATATATATATATATATATATGTAATAATTACATTATTATATAATTTACAAGATCTGTAAATATAAACCAATGACCTGGGGTCATGGCATTAGGAGGGTTCTACGTGACCAAAGCAGACCTAGATTACGCTATGCACTGTCTGCAGTAGCCTGATCTAGCTCTAAGCTTTGTCAACATTTTTATGTTATGATAACTTTGCACAACAACTTCCATGGGAAGCGGTTGACCTGTTAACCTACGCCGGAAACTTGTAACTCCGAGCCGGCAGACTACGTATGTGTTTTTATATGAATTGCTGAGATAGCTAATGTTCCGCTATCGACGCGATGCTTTAGAATGGGAGTTCCACGCCAACGATCAAACATATCGGTCGTCCGACCGAGCTGCATCTCCTAGTATGGAGTTACAGAATAAAGTTGTTATCTTGTCAACTTGCCTGTTTGAATCATCTCCTCTAGTCAAGGAAGAACCTCTCTACTAAGATATCCAAGGGAGATGAGAGGAACCAAAAATTACTTACGAATGACAGTCGTAAGGAAAGAACAAAAAAGTCTATCGCCAAGCGATAAGACATTAGAAGTGGTGGCAGCGTATAAACGAAGAACATAATTAACAAGACCCATATCAGCCGACCGAAGGTCTACAAGAACTAACTTCCACCTTCAACATCAAACTAAACAGAGGTAACGGGATCTTCAATCAACGCAACAGTTTATGAAGACGCAACTATGTCCTTCATCGAGAGGAATACAAGCATTTAACACTGACGTTTGAGCAACTGTTGTCACTTATCTTCGAGAATCTACACCGGACGAGGGCAGCATCGAACATCAACGGAAAGAAGAAAACAAACACAGGGAACATCACCCGATCTAGCAAGGACGGAGGCTGTGACGTCATCAATCTTGGACTTCCCCGCGCATCGTGCACCGAGAGAAGGCCGTGACGTCATCACGACTTCCGACGCGAGACGTGGACAGGAACTGAGACGTCATCCCATGTCAACAATCCTTCGCAATATAATCTGGAGCTAAGTACCATTTTTATCTATTCAGGTCTTTTCCTCAGTGAAGTGTTGTTCATCAAGAGTCGATCGTCCAGTATTCTGGGGTGTAGTTGTTCGCCATATTAATCTTCCTTCATTACAGAACCAATCTTCAACTACGAGGTTCTCGCCCGCAGATTAATTTTTTTTTCTTTTCTCGTTGTCATTAACCGTTTCTTGCAGGAATTCTCCGTATAATATTTGATCATATTATCTGTATTTTTGTATCTTTTGGGGGATTTTCCTATTATTATAACACACTTATACAGTACATTGCTTATGCGTTTACGTAGTGGTCGAGTGTACTCTTATAGATATTTTGATAGGATTGCAAGGAATAGAAGTGATAAGAAAAAAGTGAAAGCCGAGATGGCAACTACTCCGGCTGGCAACCCCAACGTGGTGACTCTCGTTAGCGCGAGGTCAGCGATTGTCCCTTTTCAAGGTCGGGTCAATGGGTTCCTGCCTCAAAATGTTGAGGCATGGATCTCATCTGTAGACGCTCATTTAAATGCAAAAAGCATCACAGACCCAGCAGTACAATTACAGGAGGCCAAGAGCTTCGTTGACTTTGCGAAAGGCGACGCAAGTGCGTATCTAAGGGGGGTTTCTTTCCAAGAAGCGGCTTACATGGGACGAGTTCAAAATTAGATTACGTGCCGTGTATGGGGGTGAAGAGGCTTTAGATGTAGTATTGGCATTGAGAAATATCCTTAACCAAGCCTCCATGACTCAGCTCATGTTGTCGAGCGGGCGGCGCTAATTGCCGACCGGCTAAATGAATAATCAGGATAGTTAAGTAGCTCCGGGTGGGTTGCGGGTGTCTAATATCAAAGTGAAAGATTTTATCCGTTTTGATCTACCTACGTCTATCACTGCAATGTTGCCTGAAGCGTTAGTAAGGTGTTTTGATAAAAAATTGCAGCCCGACAGTACGGAATTAGATGTGTATAAACAAATCAAAAAACACATGTCTAAATGTACCGACCTAGATCCTTCGCTCATTCAAGTTTTTGCAAAAAATGAGAACAAGCCACAACAAGTAAATGTGGTACATAATAATAATCAAGTTGCAGGGATGGTTTGTTATAACTGTAAACGACCAGGTCACATGATTTCAGACTGTCGACGCGTTTTTGTTCAATACACAATAGTTCACTCATTCATATAACCGTTGCTACTCGAGGAATCAACAGCAAAATGCTACAAAACACGCAACCAGTTGCCAGTGCAAATAAAAGAAGGTCCTCAGTACTATAAGAAGAAACAACCAAACGGAAATTCTGCACAACAGCAGAAACAAACAAATCGTGCTTCAGGTACCTCTGTTCCTGGGCCGTCTAGCCAGAACTCGCAAGGGCAAGCGAATTTTCAGTAGTTCACTCCAAGGGGGGAGAGGGCGATGTTGGGTCATCAATATCAACATCTTTTGTATCAAATAATCAGTTTAATCATTTATCAGATCATTGTGAGACAATTGATTTTCCTATGAAACACACGGCCGAATCAAAAAAATCTGTGCAGGTTCCCGTAGATTTGCAACAACAAATTCATGCAATTATTAGTCAAAAACGAGTTGCGACCAACCTTACATGCAGTAAATTTGGACCATAAGTCATTCACTTTGTTCTTTGATTCTGGTAGTCCACGTAATATAATGGATTTAAGGACTCATCATTTACTCTTTTCAAATTTCCCTATAGAAAAGTCCGGAATAAGGCTCTCAGGCATTGGGAATAATGAATTAAATGTTGTGGGCGTAACTCATGTACAGTACAAGGTCGGTAAGCGCACTTGTTTGCTGATACCTTTGTCGTTGTACAAAACATTAATATGTATCCCGCAGTAATTATCGGATACCCGTCTATGGGCACTCAAAATATTATCTTAGCACCTGCAAAACACGGCGTGTATATCAAAGGGAAATTCTATAGGTCTTCTAATACCCTAAAATCAGTTTTAGATAATAAAGAGACAGGCAGAGTTGTCACTTACATTACGGAACCAATCACCTGTTCATGAAACCAAGAAATAATACAGGCAAACCCAACAGAACTCTCGTCACCCGTAATATCAGCTTGCACGCAAACTCTCGAGCCTAACGTAACTTCAAATATATTTAGTGCGTGTAAAGAAAACCTTGCCAGGATCTGAAACATTAATCCTTTCCGAAACTCTGACACGGATTATCCGTCACACAAGCCGTTTATACAGTCGGCTCACAACAACAATGTAACATCGAAGTCTGTAATCATTTGAATACCACTTTAGTAATCCACAAAAATCAACATATCTTGGATGCCGAAGTTTATAAACATCGCATTCTTACCGTAGCTGAGATAAATCACGCTCAATCAGTCGCGGATGAACCCCTGTTGCAATCTATAAAGAACAAAATCAATCAGGACATTCAAGAAGAAGAAATTCAGCAGAAATTTTTGAATCTGTTAACTAAATATCATGATGTTTTTTCCACTACGGATGGAACCTTAGGAAAAACGGATGTCATCGAGCATCAAAATCAGGCTCAAGGACAAACAGAAAGTAATCTATGTACCTTCGTACCGACTTCCTATGAAATTTCAGAATGAGATAACAGAGGAAGTAGGTAAAATGTTAAAGGAAGGAGTCATTAGGAAATCAAACAGCCCTTATAATTTTCCGTTAATAGTAGTACCGAAAAAAGATCGAACTTGGCGGATATGCGTAGATTTTCGTCGTTTAAACGAAGAAACAATCCCTGACAGATTCCCAGTACCATGTACCGATGATATCCTATCTTTACTAGGCCAGAATAAATATTTCACAAGCCTAGACTTACTAAAAGGATTTCATCAGATTCCGATGGAACAAGAAAGTATCCCATACACTGCCTTCAGCACAGCCAGGGGACATTATGAATTTTTGCGTATGCCTTTTGGTTTACGTTGTGCTCCTATAACTTTTACTCGTATGATAAACGTCGTGTTTGGAGACTTGTTGGGAGATATCCTACATGCCTACATGGATGACTTAGTAATCTTTTCCAACACATTAGAAGAGCATTTACGTAAATTGGAGTTAGTGTTACAAAGATTAAGGCAGCATAATTTAAGGGTAAAGATAAGTAAGTGTGAATTTTTTTAAAACAGAACTAGTCTATCTAGGTTTCACGGTTTCTAGTGAAGGTCTTAAAGTCGTACACGATAAGGTGTCGGCTATCCGTAACTTTCCGATACCTACTAACGTCAAGGGAATACAGCAATTTTTAGGATGCAGCGGTTACTATCGCCGCTTCATCCGCAACTACTCAATCATAGCCGCTCCCCTAACCGATCTTATAAAAAAGGGCGTAGATTTCGTATGGTCTGAAAGTCATCAACAGGCGTTCGATAAATTGAAAGATGAACTGTGTAGTTCTCCTATCTTGAAATTTCCTGACTTCGGTAAGGAATTTTTCATAGCAACAGACGCCTCAGACCTAGGAGTAGGTGGGGTATTGCTTCAACAATATGATAGACAGTTTTTCCCTATAGCTTTTTATTCACGTAAACTGAGACCTTCCGAAAGTAAATATGCAGTAATAGACAAGGAAGGGCTCGCTATTGTTAATTCACTCGTGCACTTTAAATTCATATATACGGTTTATCCCGTCAAGGTTCTCACTGATCATAAGCCCCTAACCGACTTCTTTAAAGGCTTTAGTCACAGCCCCAAGCGAACTCGGTGGCACATGATCATTCAGGACTTGGCGCGAGGATCGGGTATTTACCTGGGAAAGCAAATAGTTCATTCTGACGCATTATCACGCAACCCCTCTTCATCTTGTACCGAGCCATTAGCTGAATTAATAGATATCTCAACCTCCATGCCCGTTGTTAAAACTATATCTGAACAGGAAGATCTGGCTGGAGTGCTGAACTATTACAGACGGAACAAAGAAAAGATCCGCAAATAGAAAAATCATCATTGCGTTTTTAAACGGAAATCCGAAGGAAAAAAGAATACCTAAAGTATAAGCAGCAGAATTATATCCTACAGGACAATATCCTGTGTAGATCCGTGACGAGGAAAACCCGCAACACACCGCAGTTGAATAACAACCAGGTGGTGGTGCCTATCTCACTCATACCCACTGTTCTTGAAAGTGGTTGCATGAAATCCACTGCATGGACACCCGGGTTATACCTTGATGTCACAGAAAGCCAAATCCTTATTTTATTGGCATACGATGCTTACAGATATAAAAAAGCACATAGCAAATTGTCGCACTTGTCAAGAATACAAAGGGCACACGAAGACACCTGTCAGCCTAGGGGCTTACCCCGTGCCAAATCAACCCTTTGAAAGAGTACATTTAGATTTATTAACAGGATTTTACGAGTCAGACAGAGGAAATAAGCACCTCCTAGTAAGTTATAGACGCTTTGACTCGATACACAAACTTATAGCGCTTAAAACAAAACAAAACCGCGGTCGAGTGCGCTAGGAAGTTTTACGAGTGCTACATTTGTAAACATGGAATTCCACACATCATTATCTCAGACTCGGGCGGGGAGTTCAATAATCATTTCCTTAACTCCTTGTGCGAATTCCTTTGTATAAAGAAATCAATACCATGATCTATCACCCAGAGTCTAATGGGCTAGTGGAAAGGGCAAATCGTAAGGTTTTAAACATTTTAAGGGTCACCTTAGGGGGTGCAGATCCCAACTGGGACATTGCCATACCTGCGGTACTAAGCACACTTAATCACTCGTATCATGTGTCTATTAAAATGACACCGCACGAGGCACTGTACGGTATCCCGGCCCGAACGCCTTTCCACATCTTAAAGCCTTATGCTTGAATCCATAACATCCTTTAGAGGATGTTATGGATGCAAGCATAAGTCGATATAATATAATTCGTAAGAATTTAGAAGAAGCACAGATCATAATGAAAAAAAATCATGATAAAATAGCTAAGCCAACTAGAACATATGCCGTGGGCGATCAGGTATACATACAAGTATACGTGCGTAAAGGTTTAAATTATAAAACTGACACCTAAGTTTGAAGGCCCGTTTAACATTTTAGAAAATTTAACGGCCAATAGAGTTAGGTTCAAAATGTATCCAAACCCACTGATGTGAGAATAGTCCCATTGGCACATATCAGAATCTAAAGAAGGGTAGATGGAGTGAGGGAAAAAATGGTTTGAATTTATGAAACTTGTATAATAATTTATATATATATATATCTATTAATCATATTGTATGTAAACCTATTCTTTTACGCGAATTATTACATATGTTTTATTTATTGCAGGTTTCAAAAATGAATCTGTTATTGTTAGGAGTGATATTGTGTATTCAGACAAATCTTTGTTGTATGGAAAGAGCGCTAGGACGAAAGAAATAGAATTTAATCATGGCTCGATTATCGAGAGAATCGATGATGTATTCATCGTGTCAAGTAATATTGTTATTGAAGTAGATATGCAGCTATTTTCTTACCTGAAGATGACGTCCTTAACTTAAAGAATGACCTGATGAGGTTTGGTATTTTCCTTAAGGAAATGCATGAACGTATTTTCATGCTAACTCAGAGATTTCACTAGCTCAAACATTAAGCGTCGCGGAAATGTTGTCTTATGACATACAAAATAAAACCGCCGAGGCAGAAGAGCTCGCTCGTGACCTGCTGATGTGGTCTGTGCGGCACAATACTCTTGAACGCCGCAACCCGCTTATTCTAGCTGGACTAAACATCTTAGGATCAGTTGCGAATCTAGGCTTAGGAATCTCAAATCGCCTCAAGATAAATAATCAAATAAAAGAATTGAGTTTTTGCAACACAAAACGGAACTGGCCTTATCAGAACTTCGCAGCCAGTTATCTTCGATCAATCAAATAATGAATATCGTTAATGAACATTCAAATAATATCGATCAGGTCATGGAAGTTCAACATTTGCTGGCTACTTTAGCTTATTACTAATAGTTCGAAAATAGATCATATCCGTGTGAAATATCACATTTTATTGAAAAGTCAAAAGATTACGTAGAAGCAATTACGTTAGAAACAAAGGGTGTTTTATCTCCTCACCTCATGCCTATTAAAGATCTGACGTTAACTTTGGAAAACGGACGGGAGAAGCTATGTTATATTCCTTTATTAGATGCCCATAAAGTAGAATTCTATATAGCCTAATATCAGTCAGCGTTGAAAATTATAGAATTATGATCACAATTCCTTTTGATTCTTCCGATGCTTGGCAATCATACAAAATAGCACCGTTTCCTACTTTTATGACGAATAACTCAAATCCAGTAATATCCAATTTAACGGGGCATGTACTGATTTCTTCTGATAAGAATCATTTACAGTCATTAAAGACTTAGTATAACTCACTCACTGTTCAGCCATGAATAATAAAATTTGTACAGCTGACTCTTTTGAATTCTATCCTATATCAACGGATTCATGTGAGTTAGACATAGTGCTAAACGGCTCTCTCTCTCATACAGCGAAGGTTGTCTGGGGAAACTTTATCCCTTTTACGGTAATAAATTCAATTACAGGATGAATAATGGTTCCTGGATCCGTTATGATAAGGCCGGGTTCGACGTCGTGTGTCCGGACACATCCACCGCCATGCCCCTATCTTCGTAGCAGCCGATGGTTGTACGGGGACATCTACAAACTATACCGTCAGAGGGGTCAACACGATAATACGTGAGAAGGCGTATTTCGCGAACTACACGTGGGCTACCACAATCATCCCATCACTACCTCTCCCATACAACGCGCGAGTAGCTCATCGTCTGACGCAACTGGCTGAGATGACCCACGCGTCATCGACTTATGCAGGTGGAGAAAATCTTCGCTACTACATTCTGCTAGCCGTGTTCAGCGTGACGGCCATATTGGTTATCGCCGTCAACATCTTTGCTTGGCGTAGGCTAAGGCGTAAACAGAAGGATCTCCAAGGGAACGTACTGGCCCGTCTAGACTGACGTAACCCGTTAAACTCAAGTCGTTTGCGTTTAGGGCCGCCTGAACTTGGCCACTTCAGTTCGTGCCTAGGGAATTGTCTGGAATTGTGTTGTGTGTGAAAAGCGGTCCGTATGCTGGCAAAAATGTAGGACAAGAATGACTCACGCCTTTGCATTTGAACAGTTAAAGTATCTCCAGGGCGCCTAATAAAGCAATTATAGCCCAATATTATACATTAATATATTCCTAAAGGTATTTTTCGGGCACCTAATAAAATATCAGCCCTATATATTGAATTTCTGCAGAATTACATTGTTATACCATTGTACAATTATATTTATATTACAAAGAGTGTCAAGTACTCTTTAACAATTATCCATGATCATGCTATAATCATTATTTAGTAACCATTATTCTTAATCAGGTTACCTGTTTTATCATATTAATCATGTATACATGTTTTGATTTTTACCTTTTTATTATTTTTGGGTACATAATCATTATTATTACCAAACATGGATCTATATTTTCCATGCATTTATCTTTGTTTATGAATATGTCAACAAGGTATGTAACAGAACCTTTTTATGCATTTAATCACTTAGTATGTTACGAGCACGCTCCTATGGACAATGTTTCAAGTAATTTTTTTTTGTTATTCAAGGCTTGAATAGGTAGCAGTCCGAGCCTAATGTAATAATTACATTATTATAATAATTTACAAGATCTTCTAAATATAAACCAATGACCCTGGGGTCCATGGCTTAGAGGGGTTCTAACGTGAACCAAAGCAAGACCTAGATTACGCTATGCACTGTCTGCAGTAGCCTGATCTAGCTCTAAGCTTTGTCAACATTTTTATGTTATGATAACTTTGCACAACAACTTCCATGGGAAGCGGTTGACCTGTTAACCTACGCCGGAAACTTGTAACTTCCGAGCCGGCAGACTACGTATGTGTTTTTATATGAATTGCTGAGATAGCTAATGTTCCGCTATCGACGCGATGCTTTAGAATGGGAGTTCCACGCCAACGATCAAACATATCGGTCGTCCGACCGAGCTGCATCTCCTAGTATGGAGTTACAGAATAAAGTTGTTATCTTGTCAACTTGCCTGTTTGAATCATCTCCTCTAGTCAAGGAAGAACCTCTCTACTAAGATATCCAAGGGAGATGAGAGGAACCAAAAATTACTTACGAATGACAGTCGTAAGGAAAGAACAAAAAAGTCTATCGCCAAGCGATAAGACATTAGATATATAGCCTGTGAGCGTGTGTCCACGCTTCCTTGTTCAGTTGACTTGACGTGACAACTTCGAGAACGTATTTTTTCCATTAATTTGTTTGTTTATAAAAGATCACTGATTGGCTAGTGTTCGATTACCAACAGGTGAGGAACAGCTCTTCCATGTTTTCCCAAATTGGTTTCAAGGTTGGTGTTGATAAGCATATCTAAAACGTGCAAGGAAATCAGAAAGGCAAGAGGCCACACAATGGCACACGTACACACACATAATAAGTGTGCCATTGTGTGGCCTCTTACCTTCCTGATTCTCTTGCACTTTTTAGAAATGCTTATCAACAGCAACCTTGAATCTAATTTGGGAAAACATGGAAGAGCTGTTCCTCACCTGTTGGTAATCGAACACTCGCCAATCAGTGTCTTTGAATAAACAAAACAAATTAATATGACAAAAATACGTTCTCGAAGTTGTCACGTCAAGTCAACTGAAGAAGGAAGCGTGGAAAGTGGCTGATTATCATATAAAGAAAATCGCTACCATCAATCGGAGAGACATTCCAAATCTTTCTTAGAACCTCGACACGAGACCATGAAAGCGTAACATGAAGACTGAAGCTGATTCCTTTGAAACTTTTCATCAGAACATAGTTTTTGGGGGAGGGGTCAGGTCTAAGGAACAGCTAAAATTTGGGGTGAAGCCGTTGATAATCCTGTGGGAGGCGCAGCGGGGATGTACCGTGTTAGACAAAGGTCTTTTCCCGTAGGGGGTTAGTGCCGTCAGTGCACCTCATGCGGTGCACTGTAGGCATTACTTAAGGTTCTGTGCAGCGTGCCCTCGCCCCTAGCTGCAATCCCTTTCGTTCCTTTTACTCTCCCTCCTTTCATATTCTATTTCTTCCATCTTTCCACCCTCTCCTAACAACTGCTTCATAGTGCAACTGCGAGGTTTTCATCCTGTTACACCTTTCAGCCCTTTTACTGTCAGTTTCCGTTTCAACGATGAATGACCTCATAAGTCCCAGTGCTTAGCCTTTGGCCTAAATTCCATATTCAGCTCAGTTCAATTCAGACAAAGGACGTTATATCAAGGAAACATTTCTAATTAGGGGGATTTAAGTTTAAGAGAAATCGGATTGATGGATTCAATGGGAGATTGGGAACAAAGGAGTTGTGTTCCCGGTGTAACGAAACTAGACAGGATTATAAACCCAATTTTGTTGAACTAAATTATTTGTGTGTGTGTGTGTGTGTTTTTTTATGCCTCATCAGAGTATTACAGTATTAGAATTTTCATTACCATGTACCGTTGTTAGTTCATTCCGACACGTTCTTATTTATGTTTTATACAAATAAAAATTATATTCTAATTAATTAGTTCAGCTTAGGTTCAGTCCATGCATGTGGAATCAACAAAAACATTTCTTTTTCCATTTTTGAGGCTTTCAAAGATTTCCTGTTGTTACATGGCTTCAACAAAAGATTTTGTCATATACATGTGTGGCCTAGAGAAAGACAGTAGAAGTACTGAGTTGACGTAGGAATTATTTCTTTTTAGAACTGAGCTGGCTTTTTAATATTTCCGCATTTGCTATACAAGTGTGAAATAGTCAACTTTATTATGGTTATAAGGGAGAATTTGATTCACGTCTTTATACTTCTTTCCAGCAGTAACACAAATGACTGAGAAGGAAATAACTCTACCCTTGGGATGACTGAAGAGACACAAGGTTGATCAAGGTTGAGTCTCCAGGGTTTCAGAAGGTAAGGTTTAATATTCGTTTCTTAGTATAAACATCAATATATGATGCAGTATATAATACAGAGGGTCAAACCTTTCGGAAATACAAATGGCGGGAAATGATCGAGTTTACAAGTGTTCAGTGGTTTGTGTTTACATTCATGTTGCCACT
The DNA here is from genome assembly GCF_015104395.2 of Macrobrachium nipponense. NCBI lineage: Eukaryota > Metazoa > Arthropoda > Malacostraca > Decapoda > Palaemonidae > Macrobrachium > Macrobrachium nipponense. The sequence goes on along the minus strand of NC_061105.1, from coordinate 48,827,833 downwards.
GAATAAAAGGAAATAGTATTAATTGTGATAACGTAAAACGATCGACTCACAAATGTAATTGTGTTTTCATAAATTATGCATCTGGAGGTGATAGATGATCCCTTCATCTTCATTACGAATTGCAACAGAAACCGAAATTCAGTTTTGATACAGCGCACGTATTCTTCCAGTATTCCAGCTTTGGAAATTCTTTTCCTGGAAGTTCTTTTCCAGGCTCGTTCAATCATGCTTTTCGAAGCGCAATTCAGTAATGCATTCAAAGCTTCGCCAAGATCCATTTTCAAACACACAGTTTTCGAAGGGACTTTTTTATGTTAGGTATTTGGTGGGATCCATTTATGTTTCTTGTGTACTATTTCATTATATATATATATATATATATATTATATATATATATATATATATATATATATATATATATATATATATATATATATATATATGTTTGTGCTTATGAATGGATGTAGGAATATTTGTGAAAATGCGGATGTGTCTGTCAGAGACTGATTGGTGCTTTTCGTAAAGGAAAGTGCTTTCATTACGTTACTGTAATTTCTGAAATATTGAATGATTTTCTCGTAAACATTTAATCTTTCTGCTTGAGCTGGTTATAATAAGATATCTTACGTCATATGCTGTTTTCCTTTGGAATTGCAAGGGATTATAACTTCATAAAAAGGAACTCAATTTTATGTTAATAAATCCAATTAAATATTGCGTAGTAAGCTCACACCAAAGTATGCTGAGTCCAAATTAAATCTAATTAACGTCGAAAATCCCCTGAAAACTTCGAATATTAATCCTCTCAGAAGAGCTTAGGTGGGATTTCATCCTCCTAACATCTTTAAATCAGTTTATGAAATGGATAAAAGCCATTCATGGCGAGAGAGATATAGATCAATTTGCAGCGCGAAACGAGATTAGATTGTCAGAGGCTAAACGTGTGATTGAAAATATAATCCGTATTTCCTTTGGATCTGAAAATAAAGAAAATGGACTAAGCACACGTGTATTATATTATTGGCAATGAGAATGAATATCTTAACAACGTTCATTACTATGACATTAGATGGCATTACGAAAACAAAAAACAAAACTATAAGTGGCTCCATAATCTGGAGAAGGGTGAAGACAGGTCATCCATGAAGACGTGACCTAAGCCTTCATCTTCAATCTTCAATATTACACCATCATATTTCTCCAGAAGAGAGTTTCATAGTGACTTGCTCTTGAATTCCAGTTGCGTAAGGTTGAAGGAGAATTGGGTCAAATGTAACAATAATAGAATGAATAGCTCAGATTTTTATTCCAGTCTTCAGTATTGTCACTTGTTTCAATCACTCCTGTAAACATTCTCTGGTCAACATAATACTTTAAGGCGTCCCTTTGGGTATAATCCATCCTCCCCACCCCCATCTCTCTCTCTCTCTCTCTCTCTCTCTCTCTCTCTCTCTGGAAAATAGTATTTGTTTAATACCTGGCCGAAATATTCCGGGGCCTTTTGCGAAGGCATAAAACACTTCTACTCCTCCTCCTCTCCTCTTCTCTCTCTCTCTCTCTCTCTCTCTCTCTCTCTCTCTCTCTCTCTCTCTCTCTCTCGCTTTGAAGTGGAACCACAATTTCCTCGAGAAATTCAGAAGCTTTTGAAGCTTTCGAAGCCTCCGCCCTCCTACTTTTGCTAAAAAGCGACGCTTTGACAAAGCTTCTCCAGCTTTGCTGAAAATGGAAGGTGTTTGGTGCAGAGGAAGCGATTCATCTCTGCCGTCAAGATCGTCTGACAAGAGAAGAAAAGTTCACAAAGGTGATCGGGCATTTAGGGAGCGCTCTTGGACGTATCAACATAAATACTACTTCTCAAAGCATATATGTATATTATACGCGTAGGCGTTGACAGATACATATGATTTATGAGATATTTCTCAACCTATTCCCTGTTCGAATTCTAGGTTTTTCAATGATAACGTATTCTTGAAAATTAGAGGAAGTAGTGTAACGTTCGCCTATACACTCTTCTAGAAAATGTGATAAATACATATCAGCAAATACCTATATATATATATATATATATATATATAATATCAATATATTTATATATATATATATATAATATATATATATATGTATAAAGGTTTTTTTGCCATGAAGGAAAAAAATGAAAAAACGAGTTGGCCGCGGGTTTCCATCAAGGTGTGGCTAGCCTACTACTCCTCCTCCTCTATGTAGAGTGAAAATCGCCCTTATGGCCAATGTGGTAGTATCAGTTTTGTATATTAAGCCTTATTTTTTTGACTAGGTGTTCTTTGTAAAATCAGTATGCCTCAGTAAAGGGTCCGAATAGGACCGAAAATACTCGGCGAACTCGTTTTTTCATTTTTTTCCTTCGTGGCAAAAAACCTTTATTTATACATAGCATCACGTTTTATATACTTCGTGATCAAGTTATTCTATATATATATATATATATATATATATGTATATATATATATATATATATATATATATATATATATATATATATATATATATGATATATCTACACAACGACATATAAATATATCTATCTATCTGTCTATTTGTCTATATATCTATCTATCTAATCATCTGTCTGTCTGTCTATCTATCTTTCTGAGTATACACAAAAACGTATATATATATATATATATATATATATATATATATATATATATATATATATATATATATATATATATATATATATATATATATATATATATATACATATATATATATATATATATATATATATATATATATATATATATATATATATATAATATATATATATATATATATATATATATATATATATATATATATATATATATATATATATATATATATAGTATATATATATATATATATATATATATATATATATATATACTATATATATATATATATATATATATATACATATATATATATATATATATATATATATATATATATATATATATATATACATATATATATATATATACCTATATATATATATCATATACATATATATATATATATATCTATATATATATATATATATATATAATAATATATATATATATATAAATCTCATTGTATTAATTGGGGTGATACCTCGGTAATTGCTAGATCTAATGATTAGTTTCAAGAAATTTACTGGAATCGGCAATTATACAAATCACTAATAAAAACAACCTAAATCTTAGTCTGGGAATGTACCATTTGACCCATATATTTGTAAGATGTTTATGAAGGACCTTAAGATGAATGAAAAAACTAATAAATTAGTCCCACATGTATATAGTTATTATTTCTCTCTCTCCTCTCTCTCTCTCTCTCCTCTCTCTCTCTCTCTCTCTCTCTCTCTCTCTCTGGTTCGATATTCTCTCTCCCTCTTTCTCTTGCTCGATATATATATACATTTATATTTTCTTTCGTCTTTTTATTAATAATAATTTTTGGGGGGAAAAGTTTGTGTAAAAATTCATGATATTAAATTGTATATGCTCCCGTGTTGTTTTCAAAATGTACTGTTTTCTGGGAGAATCACTTGTTTATTGCGTGTATCCTTCAAGGTGTGGCTTCCCTCAGGCGGCTCCTCCTTTCTGTAGAGTGAAAATCGCCCTTATTGCTTGCTAATCTTTTAGTGTCAGTTTGTATATTAAGCTTTCTTTTGACTTTGTTGTTCTCTGTAAAATCAGTTTGCCTCAGTAAAGGGTCCGAACAGGGCCGAAAGTACTTGGCTATGTCGCTTTTCATTTTTTCCTTCAGGGCAAAAAAACCGT
>NC_061105.1:48784048-48791548 GCF_015104395.2 Macrobrachium nipponense | reverse complement strand
TCTTTTTTATTTATTTTATTTTTTATTTTCTTTATTTTTTGTTTTTTATTTATTTATTTTTTTATTTTTTATTTATTTTATGTTTTTTATTTTTTTATTTTTATTTATTTTTTATTTTTTTAATTTTTTTTATTTTTTATTTATTTATTTTTTATTTATAGTTTTTTATTATTTATTTTTATTTATTTATTTTTATATTTTTATTTATTTATTTTTTTCATTTTTAATTTTATTTTTATTTTATTTTTATTTTTTAAATTATTTTATTTATTTTTCTTTTTATTTATTTCATTTATTAATTTTATTTTTTTTATTTTATTTAATTTATTTATTTTATTTATTTATTTTTTATTATCCTTTTTTTTATTTTAACCTACTTTTTATTTATTTATTTCTATTTTTTTATTTTATTTTATTTTTTTATTTGCTTTTTTAGTTTATTATATAAATTTTATTTATTTATTTTTTTTTTATTTAATTTATTTATTTATTTATTTATTTTCATTTATTTTTTTATTTATTTATTTTATTATTTTTATTTTATTTTTATTTTTATTTATTTCATTTTATATTTATTATTTTAATTTTTAGTTTTATTTATTTATTATTTTTTATTTATTTTTTTATTTTTTTATTTATTTTTTATTTTTTATTTAGTGTTTTTTTATTTTATTTATTTATTTTTTTATTTTTATTTGTTTATTTTTTATATTTATTTATTTATTAAATTTTATTTATTTTTTCATTTTTATTTATTTTTATTATTTATTTATTTTTTTTTATTTTTATTATTTATTATTTTATTTTATTTTTATTTAGTATTTATTTTATTTATTTATTTTACGTTTTCATTGATTAATTTATTTTCTTTTTTTTTATTTTTTTTTTTATTTATTTTTATTTATTTTTTATTATTTTTATTTTTTTATTTTTTATTTATTTTATTTATTTTTTATTTATTTTTATTTACTTATTATTTAATTTATTTTATTTATTTATTTATTTTTTATTTTTTCTTTTATTTTATTTATTTATTTATTTTATTTTTTATTATTTTTATTTATTTATATTTTAATTTTATTTTTATTTTATTTATTTATTTATTTTTTTTTTATTTATTTATTTATTTTTTTTTTTCATTTATTTTTTCATTTTTATTTTATTATTTATTTATTTATTTATTTTTTATTTATTTAGTATATTTATTTATTTATTTTTATTTATTTTAATTATTTATTAATTTCTTTTATTTTTTATTTATTTATTTATTATTTTTTAATTTATTTTTTACTTTTATTTATATTTTTTCTTTAATTTTATTTTTGATTTTTTTATTTTTTTTTTAATTTTTTTATTTATATTTTTTAGTTTCTTATTTATTTCTTATTATTCATATTTAGTATTTATTTTATTTTTTATTTATTTATTTTTTATTTATTTAATTATTTATTTATTATTATTTTTTTCCTATTTTTATTTTTTTATTTTTTTATTTTTTAAATTTTTATTTATTTTAGTTTATTTTTCCTTTATTTTATTTATTTTATTTTATTTATTTAGTTATTATTTTTTTTTATTATTTTTTTATTTTTTTTATTTATTCATTATTTATATTTTATTTATTTATTTATTTATTTTTTATTTTTTTGTTTTTTTATTTATTTTATTTATTATTTTTTTATTTCTGTTTTTATTTATTTATAATTTTTTTATTTATTTATTTATTTTTTTATTTATTTTTATTTATTTATTTTATGTTTATTATTTTTTCATATTTCATTTATTTATTTATTATTTATTTATATTTATTTATTTTATTTATATTTATTTTATTTATTTTATTTATTTTTTATTTATTTTTTATTTCATTTTCATGTTTTTTTATTTATTTTATTTTTTTATTAATCTTAATTTATTTTGATTATTTATTTATTTCTTTATTTCCTTATTAGTTTATTTATTGTTTTATTTATTCATTATTTATTTATTTATTAAATTTCATTTATTTTTAATTTAATTTATTTTTTAATTTGAATTGGTTTTATTTATTTATTTATTTATTATTTATTTATTTAATTTATTTATTTATTTAATTAATTTGTGGTTTTCTTATTTAGTTATTTAGTTTAATTTATTGATTTTCTTTAGTTATTATTTATTGTTCGGGGGTTTTTATTTTTTATTTTTTATTTATTTATTTGTTTAATTTTGTATTTATTTTTATTTACTTTATTTTTGATCTTGTTATTATTTATCTTAATTTTTTTATTATTTATTTATTTTCGTGTTTATTATTTATTTATTTTTTATTTATTTATTTATTTTTAGTTTTTATTTTTTGGTATTTATTTTTATTTATTTATTTAATTTATTTGTTAATTTATTTATTTTTTAATTTATTATTTTATATAATTTAGTTTATTTATTTTTTATTTATTTATTTTTAATTATTATTTATTTTCATTTATTTTTGAATTCATTTATTTTTTATTTTTATTTCCTTTATTTATTTTCTAATTTTTTCTTATTTATTTATTTATTTATTTTTCTTTATTTATTTATTTATTTATTTTATGTTTTAGGTTTTACATTTATTTTTTTCATTTATTATTTTATTTTATTTATTTATTTATTTTTTATTTATTTATTTCATTTATTTTATTTTATTTTATTGTATTGTTTATTTTTTATTATTATTTATTTAATTTATTTTTATATTTATTTTTTAGTTTTTATTTATTTTTATTTTTTTATTTATTTATTTTTTTTATTTTTTTATTTTTTATTTTTTATTTATTTATTTTTTTATTTTTTATTTATTTTTTTATTTATTTATTTTTTGTTTATTTTTTTTTATAAATTTTATTTATTTATTTTTAATTCATTTATTTATTTTTAATTTGTTTATGCATATTTTTGTTATTTATTATTTATTTTTTATTATTTATTTATTGGATTTTTTAGTTATTGATTTTTTTTTTATTTATTGATTTAATGATTCATCTATTTTTAAAGATTTAATTTATTTAATTCATTTTTTAATTATTTAATTTATTTATTTTGCTTATTTTGCTTACTTATTTAATTTATTTCATTTATTTTGCTTATTTTGCTTATTTCACTTTAAATTAAGTACCAGAAAAGGAGTTGAATCCAGGGCCGTGATCAGTCCATCAAACAGTTAACAGAAGGCAAATACTGTACGCCAGGTACTGAAGGGCAACACATTGTCCCGATACAAGAGGTACGATAATACGTCTTACCTGGCGGCAGCCTCCCTACTTGTCACCTAACGAGCCAAGTTGCTCTCACTCCCGTATATAGCAGCTGGACGAGGATGACACGGTAAGTAAAAACAAAAATCCAGTGCTGGGATAAAGCGACGACACTAGTTTTTCCGTCAAAATCCTCCAACGGGAAAAAGGGACAGAATCAGCGGTCGCAGATGATAGCCTCTGCGAAACTCCTAACAGCAGCGTGACTACAGCACCTACTCGGGAAAAGGCGTGACCCAAGGATACACACGCACAAGAGACGTATATCTGCGTCTGCCAGAATCAGTGAAAGAAATATCCGAGCGAGTGGTCCAAAATGTATAGGTTCTAAGTCGTCCTCCAAGTCAAAATAAATGCTGCGAAAAACACTTACAAACGATCGAAATGCCACTTAACTTTACGGAAACACAAGAGTAAACATAGTCAGCAAAAAATTAACTTAAATGCAGCCAACAAAAGTAATAATAATTTTACGTTAACCTACTAGCGTAGCATGGTTTATAAAGTTTATTCCTTTTATTTATTTAAGGGAACACAATTTTTAAGGTTGTAGATTTTAAACATTGTTAATATACCTGCATTCAGCCAAAGACAAAAATATATTGTTTTCATAATATGTTATATAATTTAGAATTTAGCACATTCAGGCTGTTTTAATTGAGTTTTTAATCCTATTTACTACAACTTTTCCTTGGCGACAATTTTCTAAATGACTTAAATTCAGGAAATTAGAAATCATGTGTCGAATAACCTATTCTAGATGTAAATTTATTCAATTCTTGACTTTTTGTACCCAAGCAAGAAAATGTTGAAGAAGATCATAATCATTTATTCCCTTTGCAGGTCAAACCATTTATAATCGAAAACATGATCTTCGCGATTATTCCTATGCAGTTTGTATCAGGTATGTACAAAATGTATTTCTTTTTTCTATTCATATTAAAGTCCCTCCCATACTTCAGCTTCCAGTCACGGATATTGCAAGGTGAGTGTCAAAGTTGCGAGAAATTAGGCTACGAACGAAACACTTTCGAAAAGGGAGAGAAAATTAAAATAAAGCGAGGTATGGAGGGCGGGTTTGCGGAAGGGGTCCATTGAGAGTAGTGGTTGGTGAAGCAGGATAAGACGTTTGTAAGAAAGTATTCGCTGCAGGTTTTATTGCAAATATTTGTTGCTCTCATATTTTGCTTGTGACTGATGTGGGATTTTCGTCACGCTGAGTGAAAAGGTTCAGTTTATGTCCAGATTAGGAAGAGGTTGGCAGTTCTACTATAAGAGAAATACAAGACTGACAAAGGGTGATTTGTAGATGTAATACAACTGGTATAATTTCAACTAATTAAGTTACAAATAACCAATTATTATTGAGTTCAAAATGTTAGGTGTCGTAGTAAGTAACTAGCACACCGCAAATCAAATTTGGAAACATACATGCATACACACGTACGTTATAGATATATATATATATAATTATATATATATTATATATATAGATATATATATATATATATAATAATATATATATATATATATATATATATATATATATATATATATATATATATATATATATATGTATGTATATATATATATATATATATATATATATATATATATATATATATACATATGTATATATATATATGTATGTTTTACATATATATATATATATATATATATATATATATATATATATATATATATATAGATATATATATATATATATATATATATATATATATATATATATATATACATATATATAATATATATATATATATATATATATATATATATATATATATATTATATAATATTTATGAATATATATATATATCACACTATCCACAGGTGAAAAATAAGAGACGGGGTGTAGGTCCTGACCAATGGCTTGGAAATAAAGTCGTAACCGATCAGGACCTACACACCGTCCCTTTTTTTCACCGTGTGGATATGTGTGATGAATGAATCTCGTGCTAAAGTGAATATAATTATCTATCTATCTATCTATCTATCTATCTATCTATCTATCTATCTATCTATCTATCTATATATATATATATATATATATATATATATATATATATATATATATATATATATATATATATATATATATATATATATATGATGTGTATGTATGTATTTATATATATATATATATATATATATATATATATATATATATATATATATATATATATATATATATATATATATATATATATATATATAAAATATATATATATATATATATATATATATATATATATATATATAAGGAACTTTTGGCTGGGCTCAATGTCTTTTCTATTCCGAATTGAGGTCGAGTAAAATGACCTTAAATCAAGAAGAAGGAGCGAAAGTAGAACAGGAAATGCTGCAGGGATCCTTGGGGAGTTGGGCTGATGAGTTCACAATTGTTTATCCTAGAAGGATGACATGGGATGAATAATAAAAATCATCACATATTATATATATATATATATATATATATATATATATATATATATATATATATATATATACACACACACATATATATATAGATATATATATATATTACTATATATATATATATATATATATATATATATATATATATATATATATATATATATATATATATATATATATATATATTATACATGTATGATTTTTATTATTCATCCCATGTCATCCTTCTAGGATAAACAATTGTGAACTCATCAGCCCAACTCCCCAAGGATCCCTGCAGACATTTCCTGTTCTACTTTCGCTCTTTCTTCTTGATTTAAGGTCATTTTACTCGACCTCAATTCGGAATAGAAAAGACATTGAGCCCAGCCAATAAAAGGTTCCTTTTCTTGGGCTCCAGAATTTTATTGGTCAGAGATGGTTTAATCTGTGTTCCCCAATCCTCAAACATTCTTACGATCAAAGTCTTGGGTCAAGGCTTCATCGATCGCCTATCGATTTTTCATAACGATGACTATTTTCTGCTTACTTCCTTCATTAACATCATATCGAGGCCCGTTTGGGAGAAGGATTCCGAAGGCACTGAGGCAAGACAGGAATATGTTTCCAGACTACCTGGATGTGTCTCTGCACTTACACATGCAAATGCTTACTTATGTGTATGTGAATGGGCATCTCACGATAGCATCAGACATGCCTTCGGTCATGAATTTAGACAACCATACCCCGCAGTAGAATTTTAGGGTTCAGGACCGCCTCCCTCCTGTCCGCTAAATTCTTCGGAAGGGTCCCTCTCCGACGACTAGCAGGACCAAGTTTTAAAAGTATCTCAAGTTGAATACCTGTTGATGACCGGGATTTTGGTGGATTTCAGCGAGAAAGAGAATGGTTGGATTGTTTGCACTAATTCTCGGCAGATTACAAGTGTCGGGGAACATTAATTAATACCCGTTGTAATGGAAGTGGACCAACTCGTGCTATTTTTATACTGTTTTCCATAATGAGAGTGTTATACCTCGCATTATATTTAGGTGGCAAATGGGACTTCTCGTTCATTTTGCATTTGAATTCGTTGCCTAGTTCTAAAAGAATAATCATTTCCACGTTTTAACTTCCAACCTGTCGCTGCAAATGATGTCTTTCCAAAGCTGAATCATGTGGAAGGATTTGGGCTGCTCTCTCTCTCTCTCTCTCTCTCAGGTATTGAGAATATGATAAAAATGTGAAAATGGATAAGTCATACACACACACACATACATATTATTGTTTTCAGTGCAGTGTATTGTAAGACAGAAGAAGACAATACGAATCTTCATAATGCAGAGGAGTTGAAGTAGCATTGGACAGAAGACTTTAGTCGTAAATCGTTACTGTCACATTGCTGCTCAACACAGTCGTCCAGTAAAGTCAGGGTAAAACAGTGTCGTATCCTAAGTATATAGCTCGAACCTAGGAACTTTAATTCACCAATAAAACCGCCTTACAGAATATTTAAGCATAAAAAAGCGATGTTGCAAAATATATAGTAACGTTAGCTGGGTTAAGTGAAGTGTATTAAAGTCCATTTGAAAAGACGCCGTATTTACTTCTTATTTAGAATAAGAATAAGTACTTTGATTCATTCCACTGTACTGTAATATGAAGCAGCACAGTACGAAGGCGTAGATGCCTTAAAGCACATAACATACATATAAAAAACCTAAAAAATTGAAAGCAAACACAAAGTAAATCCCTTTTGTTTGTCAGTTATCGTCAAAGCTCAGAGGGC
>NC_061105.1:48764048-48779048 GCF_015104395.2 Macrobrachium nipponense | reverse complement strand
TTTCGTCTCTTGTATCGAGAACCGTTTTCTTCATCTTCTTCTTCTTCTATCTAGAAATATGGCACTACTCCGGAGTGGGGATTGAAACAGCATGAATGGTGCAGATTGTGATAAGTCTCTCTCCTCTCTTTCTCTCTCTCTCTCTCTCTCTCTCTCTCTCTCTCTCTCTCTCTCTCTCTCTCTCTCTATTAATCCCGGAGCCTTCCTGAGTCGATGACACCCGAAGGCAGTTTTTATGGAAATGAGCATTCGAACACGACATGGGGGGGAGACAGAGAGAGAGAGAGGGATCAAAGGTATTGTGTGTGATTAATTGACTCGAGATTAAAATCTTACCGGTCGTTTATACTTGTTCTTTTTTCCTAAATAAAAATAGTCACCCAACAAACATCTCCTCTCTCTGTCTCTCTCTGGTCTCTGTCTCTGTCTCTCTACTCATGATATATATTAGATAGAATATTATTTTATATATATATAATAATAATATACTATATATTATTCTAAATATATTATATATATATAATATTACTATATTATAGTTATATATTATAGTATGTGTGTGTGTATTTATGGCTGTGTGTTATAGTGCTATATCGGTTCATGGCGAACAGTGGAGTGTTTGATTGTTAACAAAAAAAATTTTGTAGCCATACGTTACTCTTCTACATAATGGGAATTCTTTGAGAGAGAGAGAGAGAGAGAGAGAGAGAGAGAGAGAGAGAGAGAGAGAGAGAGAGAGAGAGATGTGTTTTTTCAACTAACCTGATTACTGGAATTTATGACGGTACGTAATGCATCGCTCCTTTGAAGGCCTTAATCACGTTTTCATTTTGAATCTCCGTATGCTGCGTCGTTTATTTTACATTATTATTGAAGTGCGATGATTATCTTGAGGAAGTTCATGATACATAATTCATTAGGCGGACTCTTCCTGCATCACGGCTGAGATTCCGACAGGCGGAGTCTTGAGAACTGAACGCAACCTTTGCCCTGCCTTTGGAAACAAGAGTCGGTGTTTTGTATCAAGAGGTAATTAGGACGAATTTTTCAAGATTTCCTGTTAACCAAACTGGGTCGTTTTTCCTCTGTGAATCCAGGTAGAAAATTTGCAATTCAAAGTATATCAAGGACTCTGTCTTTATACCAGCTAAGATCGCGTGTCTTTTTTATGAGGAAATTAAAAATTTAGAAAGTGCATAATTCAAGGTAATGTGTTATGAAGGCTTTTCGTTTCGTTGAAAACTCCTCTTCCTTATAATTTTTTTTCATATATAAACGGCGTTTTTAATTAACGCCTAATAACTCCTTTTTAATGTCGTGCTTCTCCCTCACGGTATATTACGGTAAAAAAGCTGTTCTCTCCTCTGAACGCTATTTTTCGTTGTTCTTCTTATTATTCTAAATGTGTACTCACCATCAAGGATATTCTCTACACATGAGTATAATGTAACGATAATTAAGTGAGAACAATTAACATATCTTTGCATATGAATTTGAAACCGTCTCCCTTCCGTACCTCTGTATGTCTGTCTCACTCAAAAATACACACACACACACACACATACACAGCCTCATCCATTCAGCACAATGTATGGCAGCGTTATCTGTAGAATTCGAGGAAGAGGAAACGATATTTTCTTTATGAACTCGAAATTGCTGGAGAGGAAAGTTTAGCGCCACCATACATTTCTTTGACCTTATCCAGCAGACATCAGAAGAGATGGATAATATGACTTCCTTAGGTGCCTTGCGTATCTGTGTCTGCTTTAGATGCTCATAAGTATGTTTTGGATGTGCATATTCGCTTTCAACAGAGTATGTTATTGTGCACAAATAGATAGACGGATAGTCAGATAAACGAATGATATTCACATGCATGCGTATAAAATATTAGTATCCATGCGTTCCGAAGGTGAGGTTCATTTCTACAATTTTAGTGGAGTATTATTGTTTTTTTTCTAAAATACATTCCAATTCTACACCGAATAATGGTCACACCTTGCAAAATGTTCTTTGAAATGCGGTTGAAATAAACTTTTTTTTTATTGCTGAAAAAGAACGCCGATGTAGCAGCACTCTGTGCAGACCAAAATTAAAACCTTTGACACACAATATATTTATAGTTTCACTGTATATCTGAAAACGTAACAGCACCAATAAAGTTTGGTGGGGCAAACGGAATATGAGGTAGGCAAGCGATTGCTAGTATTTGTAACTTTGTACTATTTAGGCCTTTCAGACAAGCTTTGAGTTTTTCTTAAGATGGAATGTAGGCCACCATTTAAGAAAGAACAATTCAAGTATTCAAGATATCAAACACCAAAGATACTACGAAGGAAAATTATCCAGTGGCGACGATTTCAGAATCTGTTCATCCTTTCAGTAGTGAAATATAGAGGGATTCATTTATGATTTAGACCTTGAAATATTTCCTTAATAAAGTTAAGTTCTTCATTCACTCGAACTCATGTGGTTATAGTTTGTGGGTACGAATATATTTTAAAATTCTGTCTTCATTCTTGATGTAGACAAATATTTGATACGATGCATGAACAAATGTCAAGTGAGTAGTTGAATAAAGAATTGAGCGAAGACATCCTATGTCCATATTTTGTCAGTGATCAGGAGCACAGAAGGAAGTCCTCGAAATATATGGTTGCAACGTTATAATAGTGTTTTATGGGCCTCTTATCTTCATATTATACTGTTGTATTACAGTAGACATTCATTATATATATATATATATATATATATATATATATATATATATATATATATATATATATATATATATATATATATATACAGACGCTCATTAACATGCATGTGGCATATGTAGTATACAGATTAATGCTCCCCAGTGTTTCTGTAGCGCGCCAAACAATATACAAAATTTGCTTCACTAGTTTTTTTTTTCTTTTTATATAAGGTTAAAGTTAGTCATGATCGTGCGTCTGGCACCGCTACAGGTGCCAACAACAGAGGCCACCACCGGACAGTGGTTAAAATTTTCATGGGCCGCGGCTAAAAGTCTCATGGGCTTAGGCGCGTTTTATACTTGTTTCTCAATAAACCTGATTTTCGTTTTTCCGAATAAACTTTTCATCCCGAGTAAAGTTATTAACCAATTGCAAGTTTAGGGGTCAAAGTGTGGCGGCTTTGGCTTCCTTCTGATACCTTCAGTTTCATATCACATTATTTATAATAAACTTACATTGTTAGACATCAGGTGGACTTTTATGGAACCAAAACTGCAAACTTTTTGGTTTTGGGAGACTTGATAAACCAACCCAGAGAGAGAGAGAGAGAGAGAGAGAGAAAGAAAGGGAACTTAGTAATGCTTTTTTTTAGTTGATTGGTAAATGTTATTAGTAGACATGCCATAGTCTCCTCAGGGGTCTTTACATTACATCTCTCTCTCTCTCTCTCTCTCTCTCTCTCTCTCTCTCTCTCTCTCTCTCTCTCTCTCTCTCTCTATATATATATATATATAGTATAATTATATATATATATAATATATATATATAATATATATTATATTATATATATATAGATATTATATATAACATACTTATATCATATACATATACATATACATACCATAGACAACAGTACAATATTCCGGAGGAAAGACAATAGTTTTCCATTGTGTAAAAGATGTACAATTTTGGAAGATTAATTTGAAATGACAGCATTCTCTCTCTAAAAAGAAAAAAAATCCAGTCAATGAGATTCTACTCCCTTTGAAATAAAGCGATCTTTTCAGAAAGAGGATGACCTGTCATTAAACTTGGGGCCTTCTTCCTCTTCCCTCCCTCCCCCTTCTTTGTCTCTGGGCGAATTCCAGATATTAATACTTCCGTTACACCTCATTGGTTCTGCTTTGGAAGTTTTATTATTATTATTATTATTATTATTATTATTATTATTATTATTATTATTTTTTTTTTTTTTTTTTTTTTTTTTTTTTTTTTTTTTTTTTTTTTTTTTTTTTTTTGCTCTATCACAGTCCTCTAATTCGACTGGGTGGTATTTATAGTGTGGGGTTCCGGGTTGCATCCTGCCTCCTTAGGAGTCCATCACTTTTCTTACTATGTGTGCCGTTTCTAGTATCACACACTTCTGCATGAGAACCTGGAGCTACTTCAGCCTCTAGTTTTTCCAGATTCCTTTTCAGGGATCTTGGGATCGTGCCTAGTGCTCCTATGATTATGGGTACGATTTCCACTGGCATATCCCATATCCTTCTTATTTCTATTTTCAGATCTTGATACTTATCCATTTTTTCCTCTCTTTCTCTTCAACTCTGGTGTCCCATGGTATTGCGACATCAATGAGTGATACTTTCTTCTGATTTTGTCAATCACGTCACGTCTGGTCTATTTGCACGTATCACCCTATCCGTTCTGATACCATAGTCCCAGAGGCTCTTTGCCTGATCGTTTTCTATCACTCCCTCAGGTTGGTGCTCGTACCACTTATTACTGCAAGGTAGCTGATGTTTCTTGCACAGGCTCCAGTGGAGGGCTTTTGCCACTGAATCATGCCTCTTTTTGTACTGGTTCTGTGCAAGTGCCGGGCATTCACTTGCTATGTGGTTTATGGTTTCATTTTCGTATTGCACTTCCTACATATGGGAGAGATGTTATTTCCGTCTATCGTACTTTGAACATATCTGGTTCTTAGGGCCTGATCTTGTGCCGCTGTTATCATTCCTTCAGTTTCCTTCTTTAGCTCTCCCCTCTGTAGCCATTGCCAATTGTCATCGCTGGCTAGTTCTTTAGTCTGTCTCATGTATTGTCCGTGCATTGGTTTGTTGTGCCAGTCCTCTGTTCTTTCTGTCTTTCTCCTGTCTCTGTATATTTCTGGGTCCTTCGTCTACTTTTATTAGTCCTTCTTCCCATGCAACTCTTTAGCCACTCGTCTTCACTGTTTTCAGATATTGCCCAGTGCTCTGTTTTCAATGTTGACGCAGTCCTCTATACTTAGTAGTCCTCTCCCTCCTTCCTTTCGTGTTATGTATAGTCTGTCCGTATTTGCTCTTGGGTGTAGTGCTTTGTGTATTGTCATTTGTTTCCTGGTTTTCTGATCTATGCTGCGGAGTTCTGCCTTCGTCCATTCCACTATTCCTGCGCTGTATCTGATTACTGGCACTGCCCATGTGTTTATGGCTTTTATTATTATTATTATTATTATTATTATTATTATTATTATTATTAATAGTAATAATAATAATAGTAATGCAAGGCACAGAGACAAGAACATCCTATGCCAATGTCGATTCGAGAAATGAAATGAGAGAGAGAGAAAAGCAAAATAACACAAATAAATATTCTCTCAAACTTGACAGAAAAAGCTTTGTGAACGAATATTATTCTCTTTTCAACTGCAAACTTTTTTCTTGTTTCAAACGAAAAATGAGAGTTTGTTTACTTGTCACGTAAATCCGATAAAATGAGTTTTTATCAAGGATATAGACAGGGATGAAACATCATGCCATTAATTGTTTTTTTTTTTTTTTATTCGTTTATGTAATGTTTTGAACAACTGGGCCGTCGCCAGAAGGGGATTAAGTCGGAATTCTTGCTGAAGCTGTGAAATATGGTTCGATATTTTTGTTGAAATGATTTTTTATAAAAGAAAAAAAATTGTTTCATATCAGTACAGCTACCTTCAAGACAAAGCTATATATTTGTAATGCAAAACTACATGAAATTAATCTCTCTCTCTCTCTCTCTCTCTCTCTCGTCTCTCTCTCTCTCTGCTCTCTCTCTCTCTCTCTCTCTCTATGGAGGACCCGTGTACAGTCTCAGGCCGGAACAAGGAGGGACAGGTGGCCGTATTTCCTTAAGACTACAGAGAGAAAGGAAAAAAGAGAGAGAGAGAGAGAGAGAGAGAGAGAGACTATCAACGTTGAAGCTTAGAATATCGTTCGTGTTTAGATAATAATAGCATAGAATACCTGCATATATATATATATATATATATATATATATATACTATATATATATATATATATATATAAATATAATATATCATTCGAGCTACAAATGTCCTTTAATATGTAATTCGCTCTACCTCGAAATTGATATATTTTTCATATATGTACCGAAGGGAATTTTTTAGTTAATAATAATTTCGTCCCCTCATGGGATCGAACCACCCATAGTCAAAGTAACAGACAGGCACGGAATCAGGACCGACATTGACGTTACCGATTCGGCTAACATTTGTAGCTCGAATGATTTATAGGAATCACGGTGATGTGATATTATATATATATTATATATATATATATATATATATATATATATATATATATATATATTATATATATATATGTATATATATATATATCTATATATATAATATATATAATGTAAATATATACTACATGATTTTGGGGACCTACGTTTGTGTAAAAATATCCGTCAAAGGTTTTGTTTAATTCTGACTGAATACATTTATTTAACTCTACTTTCAACAGACCGATAAAGAACCATTGAAAAATCTTTTTTTTATTTAACTTGGTAATGAATAGTGAGGAACTTCATTTCGGAAATAAAATAAAACAGTTGCTTTCAGAGAAAATAACAGCAATTTGCTTTAGCGAGGAAGTGAAGTGACTCGCAGCAGGTCAGCTTTAAATCAATAATAATTCATAAGTATGTCAAAAATTAGAGTGGAACGAGAAGAAAAGAGAAAAATGTACTTGAGTGTTGATTACTGTGTCTAAATTTGTGCCATCAAAAACGGACGTGGGGGGGGGGGGGAAGGGGGGGGGGGGGGGGGGGGGGGGGGGGGGGGGGGGGGGGGGGGGGGGGGGGGGGGGGGGGGGGGGGGGGGGGGGGGGTGGGGGGGGGGGGGGGGGAGGGGGCGCTGCTCTCTTGCTATAAATATGCTTTTTCTCTATGATGAAATGACAAACAGTTTTCCGGAAACGTCTAATTTTGGGTTTGATGACGTACGAACAAAAATATATACTAAGGCTCGAGAACTAAGCTGATAAATAATAATAATGATAATAATAATAATACCCTTTCTTTCAGCTCAGGGCCATATACATAGAATATATAAAATACCGACAGTAACATACACAATCGAGATACATGAGACAACATGATAAAAAAATGAATAAACGGCGCTATCCACACAATAGCTGAGGTAGTATAAAAGATAGTAATCATAATACTACCAATAACATATTTATTTTGACTCCTTAGTTACCCAGTCGTAGGAGATACAATGGCGATGCTGGGTTTCAAACGCGTCATCTTTATGGGTTTCAAGTTCATGATGAATAATGAGGCCACCTTCCACGTCTTTAACTGCAAGGAAAGAATGACGCAATCTGCAGATCTTTTCGCTCTAAGACATATACTGTCCTAAAGAATTCAGGAAACGTCACTCTGCACTCAAGAAAAGTGAGATTTTTTGTATTTCTAGATCGCTTTCCGAGACCTCTTCGAATTCTGTGTCGTTTCTGGATTTTATATTACTTCGTATTATATCTGTATTCTTAGGTTCACCTTGAACTTGACTTTGTAACATTTTCTTCCGTTTATTTTTATCCTTCACTCGTTGTCTCCCTTTCTTAAGTGTCTTTTAATTTTTTTTCTCGTAACTTTCTGACATCTCTCCTCTTTTCCACAACCTGCTCTCCTGTTGATTCATTCTTGGCCTCAGCGTGAATATAAATGGTTGATTATTAGATATCTCGTACATTACTCCTACTTGAATTTCGCCTTGAATAATTGATAGCAATTAGTCTTCATTGTTCCCGTGGGCCTCTCGCTCTAAAACAGCATTGATAGGCGATATACTCAATCAATTCAAATACAGATCTATCACATATAACGTGAGGAATCGCCTCCGATATCAGGTCAAAGGGATCTGCCAAAGTGGGCGGATATTGTGCGGGCGCAGTAAACTGATCGTCTGTGTGTTTGATGAAATTATATACTAATTTGGGCATCAAGAGATTCTGAGGGAAGGAAAAGCGAAATATGCAGACATAAACGATTAACAAAGGGAAATTAAGATTATGAATATGTAACCAATTATAAATCATGTAGAAACGGATTCAAAGGTGATTCGAAAAGTGAACATACCAATAAAAACCTGTCATAAGATATTAGTTATATAAATTTATTGAAATCTAGATATTTAGATAAATGGGAGCCACTGAAATTTTTGAATGTTATCATATTGTAAAAGTTAGTACAAGAATATTCTGCATAAGATAAAATTCTCTCTCTCTCTCTCTCTCTCTCTCTCTCTCTCTCAACAACGAGTGTCTCTAATTCATTATTTCTCGGAAGTAGAAGTAATTAAATCTATCGCTAATTTTGTTCCCACCTCAGGATACGTGATAGTAATCCTGAGAAAGGATTCTCTCTCTCTCTCTCTCTCTCTCTCTCTCTCTCTCTCTCTCTGTCTCTCTCTCTCCCTTACACTCAAACGCACCCACGCATAGGAAGTCGACCCCTTTAGAAGAGTTTTGCCATAATCACATAGCGACAGTTTGTGCATTTTCTTTCAGAATTTATCGTAAACAGATATGAAAGGGCACAGGAAATAGGAATTTGTTTACATATATATATATATATATATATATATATATATATATATATATATATATATATATATATATTGGAATAGGAATTTGTAATATATATATATATAGATATATATATATATATAGGAATAGAATTTGTTATATATATATATATATATATATATATATATATATATATATATATATATATATATATATAACAAATTCCTATTTCCTGTGCCCTTTCATATCTGTTTACGATAAATTCTGAAAGAAAATGCACAAACTGTCGCTATGTGATTATGGCAAACTCTTCTAAGGGGTCGACTTCCTATGCGTGGGTGCGTTTGAGTGTAAGGGAGAGAGAGAGAGAAGGAGAGAAGAGAGAAAGAGAATCCTTTCTCAGGATTACTATCACGTATCCTGAGGTGGGAACAAAATTAGCGATAGATTTAATTACTTCTACTTCCGAGAAATAATGAATTAGAGACACTCGTTGTTGAGAGAGAGAGAGAGAGAGATAGAGAGAGAGAGAGAGAGAGAGAGAGAGAGAATTTTATCTTATGCAGAATATTCTTGTACTAACTTTTACAATATGATAACATTCATAAAATTTCAGTGGCTCCCATTTATCTAAATATCTAGATTTCAATAAATTTATATAACTAATATCTTATGACAGGTTTTTATTGGTATGTTCACTTTTCGAATCACCCTTTGAATCCGTTTCTACATGATTTATAATTGGTTACATATTCATAATCTTAATTTCCCTTTGTTAATCGTTTATGTCTGCATATTTCGCTTTTCCTTTCCCTCAGAATCTCTTGATGCCCAAATTAGTATATAATTTCATCAAACACACAGACGATCAGTTTACTGCGCCCGCACAATATCCGCCCACTTTGGCAGATCCCTTTGACCTGATATCGGAGGCGATTCCTCACGTTATATGTGATAGATCTGTATTTGAATTGATTGAGTATATCGCCTATTCAATGCTGTTCAATATATTTCACTTAGTTACCACAACTCATATCAATTGTTCAGGATGCCACCTTGAACAATGCTTTATATATATATATATATATATATATATATATATATATATATATATATATATATATATATATATATATATATATATAAAGCATTGTTCAAGGTGGCATCCTGAACAATTGATATGAGTTGTGGGTAACTAAGTGAAATATATTGAACGGGACTTGGATGTTCATCTCAAAACTGGAGAAAGAGGAAATGTTCAGATGTTGTAACCTCAAAATGTCACTCATCATTCCGCGCCTGGAACCTTAATCAGGGGTTACTCATTCCGGTAAATGAGTCATATTCGTTCCATTTGGTGGCCAACGGCTTTGGCATATTTGATGCTCCAGGAGCACAGTTCCGTGCTGGTATAAGGCCGACTAGCTGAATCTAAAACAACAACAGCTTCCAGGTGTTTATGAAACGATACGGTTACTCTGTGAATAAGTGAGATCAGAAATGGGGGACAGGAGAAGACACTTCATAGAATTAAAAATGCTATTGCCAAACACTGTTAACTCTATTTTTGCTTTAACTTCTGGAGAAGTTTCATCTTATACAGCTTTAACTCGCCCCCCACAATAACCCTACGCCTAATAGGAAAGTTATACAGTTATCTATCTATCTATCTATCTATCTATCTATCTATCTATCTATCTATCTATCTATCTATCGATCTGTCTATCTATATATTTATCGATCTATCTATCTATCTGCAAATGTAAACGCACACAAAAGATATTAGTTTTTGTTAATAATGCTGATTCAGTTTTCTTCCAAAGACTTTCACCTCTTTTTTTTATTATTTGTTTATGTTCTTCCTTTTCCTTAGCGTTCCCATATCCCTGAAATTCCGGCAACAGAGAAAAATATGATTATTTTGTGCGCCATAAACAACGGAATTACATTAGCGTTTCTCCCTTCCCTCCCACCGCCCCCCCCCACCCCCCCCCCCCCCCTCCCGTCCCCCCCCCCCCCTCCAAAAAGGAGGAATTCCCGAAAATGATATGAGAAAGAAAATGTGTATATACCCGAACCACCCAAAGTATTTGGTAGCGTTTATCAGAAAACTTTGGAACGATGGCCCTTTGGTGCCCTTTGATGATGCCAGCGTTAACATGGAGAGAGAGAGAGAGAGAGAGAGAGAGAGAGAGAGAGAGAGAGAGAGAGAGAGAGAGAGAGACTGCCTGGTTCTGGTTTTGCATTACTTCAGTTTCCGCGTATATAAAAACTATCTCTGTAGTGGTTTTAATTATGGCTAAGGTGATGAAATTCCTCTCCTATTGAGAGATTTAAAAGAAATGTGAAAAGACCTTCGAAATGGAAAGCGTCAAAACGAATGAGACAAACGCTAAAAAGAAGCTGCGGAAAAAATAAAGAAGAGTTTAAAAGCTACGTACTTTCGCGAATGTCCGTAGAAAGTGAAAGCGTTAACGAATATAAAAGGTAAAAAGTTCCAGGTAAAATGTTTAATAGATAAAGCTTCTTTCCCATTCACTTCAGAAAGGGAAAGCGCTTCTCAAATCTCTGTTGGGATGTCAGTCAGCATCCTGCGCTTCGTTCTCTCTCTCGCCCTATTCTCCTTGGACTCAGAAAATATATATATATATGTATATATATATATATATATATATATATATATATATATATATATATATATATATATATATATATATATATATATATATATATATCGATATATATATTATATATATATATATATACATATATAAAATATATATATATATATATATATATATAATATTATATATATATACTATAATAATATTTTATATATTATATATTATAGTATATATTTATTATATTATACTATAATATATAATTATAGATATATTATATAATATAGATTTATATATATTATATATACTTATGATATAATATCAATATATATAGATAATATAGATAAATATATTATAATATATATTATATAAATTAAATCATTCGGTGAAAGAAGAGAGCGGAAACCTCCAAAAACTCTCAGCCAAGGGCCAAAGCGACATCCAGAAATACACTTTTGACTGGAAACACGAACCTCCTTTTCAACTTTCAACCTTTCGACAACTACGGTGCATTTTTTTTTAAACGATTCGGTATTTATTTGGGAATAAATGGGAACCTGACTTTTTTCTTTATTTCACTGTCATTAAAACTTTTATTTGCATGTACAATAATATGTTTTTTTTTTTTTGCCTTCTATGATCGGCTTAGGATGGGCACACGAAAAGCGTACATATTTTATATTTGTGTCTCTTTTGATTTGTAAACACAGTCATAACTACCAACTTTTAACCTGATGTTTGCTGGTAAATTCTAGACAAAACCATTGGGTTCTTTTGTAATCATTTTTAACTGTATCAGTATTAAGCAGGGAGCAATAATGCTCTGGTTTATTCAGCTTCTGTTAATTAGAGGAAATTGATTCTGTGTAATTAGGTACAAGTCATTAACTTTCATCAGACTACATTTTATTTAGTAAAGGCATTATTTTTACTCTTCTTCCAACGTTGAATAGATATTTGTGTGTGTGTGTGTGTGTGTGTGCGTATGGGAGTTTTCGTTGCTGTCTGCAAGTGATCATGAGTATTTGTGAATTACAGTGCCTTGTGTGCGTCTGTATAGTATATTACTAATAAAGTCAAGTCTGTCTATAGTGTTGGCATTAAACTGGGTTTGTTCTGGCTTGATCTCTTACAAGAAAAAAGATCTCTTAAAAGAAGACCACCAACGGGCCCAAATCATGACCTTGCTAATCCTTCGCGTAAATTGTATAATTAATTTTTACGCAAAGATTTTTAATCTGTCTATGAAAAGGTTGATTGTCAAATATATGTATATAGATATTATATATTCATGAACAGATGATCTGGATCTATAAAGATTATGAAGTTAAACTTTTATCCAATCGTGAATAATAAATTATCTGTGGGCCAATTGGTCTTTTAAAGTTCGTCCAAATCCTCATGGATTATGAGGCCAAAGTCGTCCGCTTGCTAAGCTAGATAATCGTTTATTGTCAAGTGTTGAATTTGTTCTGCATCGGGCTTTAATTTATTTTTGCCTGACAGTGAAAACGAAACATCTCCCTGGTATATTCACCCCGTGGACTGGCTGGAAAGTTTGATGCGGTCTTTTGTTATCTATTTAATTCTTCCCTTTCGCCTCATATAAATATAACAAATTCTTTTACCTTAGGAATAACTTACACACGAAGATAATTGCGTTTGATGAGCGCGTCTGCTCCGATCCAGATTCGAACCTGTGCTTTTTTGGGTTTGGTATAAGGTAGGCAGTCGACTTATCTATTCAGCTACGAAGACGGCTGGTTGAATAAGTAGACTGCCGGCCGGGGCTGATGCACCTGTCAGTTATGTTTGCCTTTGGGTGCAAGTTATTCCCAAAGTTAAGTGAAATCGATGTCAAGAGGTATTTCGGGCTTTAATGAGAAGAATCACGTGTATAAAAGTGAGATCAATATCATGCATATCTGTGCTCAAGAACATACATGACGCAATCCACCTTACGCTGATTGAACCAAATTCTTCCTAATCACTTTAGAGGAACGAAGGAGGAGGAGGATCATGCCGTAACTTCTTCTTCTTCTTCTTTTGCTTAATTAGAGCATAAGGGGAATCCTTGCTGCTCCCAGGGCGCCTTAGGAGTGGTGGAACGCTGCCGTTGCCCTTAATTGGTTCCGTCGTCTAAATGAAAATGAAGGACTTTGTTGGGGTAATTGGGTATGAGATGGTTCTCCCATCTTCCTTTTTAAATATTTTTTGAATATATTATCATTTTTCCTTTGTTTTTGTTTTCGACCAATAGCAAGAATAGCATGGAATTGTTTTTCCAAATAACTTTTTATTTTGTCTCTTTGTTCTCAACAGAAAAGAAGAATGTTATAACAAATAGTGTGATGGACAGTATATATATATAGAGTATATAGTATATTTCTTGAAGTTATCCGGATGGTTAACATTTTCTTCTGGTTTTATTTGATCTTATGTTGTTCATTTATTTTTTCTTTCCGATGATCTACGCAAGAATATGAACAGATGGGTAGTCTCATACCTGAGAGCAGAATATATATATATATATATATATATATATATATATATATATATATATATATATATATATATATATATATATATATATATATATATATAGATACATACATATATATATATATATATATATATATATATATATATATATATATATATATATATAAAGCTATTCGTTTAAAAAAATTAGATCTTGAATTCATTTGGCCGAAAGTTTGATATTTAAATTTAAGATATTGACTTTTAGCCGGAAATATTTAGCGCTTATTTAAAGACTCGCGGAAGGACGATGATTATATGTGTTAAATGACTGTCTCTTCTTTCTTTTTTTGTTTTTCTATATGTCTCTTTTTATCATCCTTTTTTTTATTTTTAAACAGAAAGCTTCGTAAGAGAGAGAGAGAGAGAGAGAGAGAGAGAGAGAGAGAGAGAGAGAGAGAGAGAGAGAGAGAGAGAGAGAAGAAGCGTGTCCTCAAGTACAAACACTTGATTATAGATTTATAATAGTAAGAAATTCAAGAGGGTAAAAAGTAAACACTTCTTTGATTGGAATATGATAAGCCTGGGGCAGGTGGCCGAAGAAGTGATCATCTGACGAAATTTCATTTACAAACTCAGTTGCTGTGGGCCCTTATGGCAAGAGTTTATGCGCCAAAGGTTGCCTCATTCCTCATTCGATGTTTACGTGATTCCTCCTTTGTAATTTCCGTTATTTAGTTTTGTCAGGTTTTAAATTTTAGACAGAGAAAGAAAGGAAAAGACACAGTTGGGGGTAGTGGTGGTGGAGTAGGTAAGAGGTGGACAGAAAGTAGATCTGGGATCTTGTAAAACGTGGACAGTCTATAGCAATTGGAGGTCAGGAAAATGATTTATAAATCTGTAGTTTGCAATAAAACTGTAATAAATTGAGCAGCCTCTCTCTCTCTCTCTCTCTCTCTCTCTCTCTCTCTCTCTCTCTCTCTCTCTCTCTCTCTCTCTCTCAAACCTTTAACTTTCTCAAAAATCGCAATTTCTTCCACTTCATTACTGACTAATGTGTTAATCTTAAAAACGATTCATCAAACGAAGATTTTCTGTTCGTTTCGTTTGAAATGATTAAAACGGCTAGTTTTCTCGTTTCCTTTAAAAAATCGTCTAATATCGACAACCACTCCGGATATGATTATCATCGTTAAGAACAGAAAATTCTGCTTCTTGCTTTTTCCGTTAATTTTTCGTCTGGTTTTTCTAAACAGAAGGTATTATCTTTTGGAAGATAATTTTATAACTTATTCTTTCCTCATTGGAGATGAAAAACGTTTAGAAATATTCTTGCAT
>NC_061105.1:48754048-48759048 GCF_015104395.2 Macrobrachium nipponense | reverse complement strand
CTGTGCGTGTGTTTGTGTGTGTGTCTCTCTCCGAGGTACTAAATAAAGTGTGTGTGTGTATTTGTATCTCTCTCTCTCCCAGCTACGAAATGACACGTGTGTGTGTGAAGGATTTGTTAAGATAAATCTGATGTGTATAAAGAATTTTTTTTCTTAGAGATACAAATTCCCCATTTCAGAATTGTTCCAAACAGATGATTGTATAAAATGTAGTCCTCAGTACTCTTCATATGTTTTTATGATAGTTAGTTTTAAAAAACTTTGAGTCTGAGAAGAGACGCAGAGACAGGAATAGATCAATATGGAGTGATGTTTCTCCATTCGAAAGTCGAATAGCAAAAAATAGTTTAACAAGTTATTTGACATTTTAGTTAATTCCACACACCCTTACTACGGAATAAATTCAATAGAACCTTGCCTTTGAATTCTTCTTCATTGTTTAAATACTCGTACACACGACACCACCTCCAGTTGGAGAGACGTCGAACTCTTAAAATACTGATGAAGAGTCTCTCCTGATAAAGAGTCACGAAGGAATTTACTTAAATCAGTAAGAAGCCGACGCGTTCTGGCGACGGAAGCCCCTGCCACACGAGGGGCTAAGACACGACGGGCACTCTGATTTGCCCGCAATTCTCTCGCTTTTCAACAGTGTTACCAGAACAAAGAATCCAAGGCAGGCAGTAGTTACAGGCGGGCGAACCTATGACTTGGACCACACTCTTGATCGCCATCCACTTGCAAAATTGGAAACAGCGTCTGCCCCCTGTGTGGTAGGAGCTTAAATTAAGAGGCCCAGCCCTTTTAGGAGGACGTGTGACCTCTGGTGCTTGTGTATTTGGAGGTTCTTTTTTTAAGTCAGTATATTGACAGTTTTAGAATTTTTATTATTTTCTTTCTCAATGATTAATGGAATTTAGTTGTGAATGAAGGCACTCTGAACTTTCAGCCATTCAGCTTTTAGGACATTTAAAAATGTCAGAGTGGTTGGACAGCAAAATTTTATTAACGGAGCGGAGTGGGGGCAAAGTAAGATGTACAAAAAGTGAGTGAAACTTGGCGGCGAAGGTACACTGCAAAAGATTTTTAGTAATGCCTACAGTGCGACATGTAAGATTTAACGATACTATCTCCCTCCGTTGGGTACAATTTCCACTGGCATATCCCATATCCTTCTTATTTCTATTTTCAGGCCTTGATAATTATCTATTTTTTCCCTTTCTTTCTCTTCAACTCTGGTGTCCCATGGTACTGCGACATCAATGAGTGATACTCTTTCGCCATTCCGTCTCCATGTTCAAAGAACAGCAGAATATAACAATATTTTTGACCCAACGGCTCACCGGTCTGTAGTCTGCTTAACTGAAGTGTGTATTTGGGTAATTTATAACTAAGCTCCAGTGAGTGAGAAGTTGAGGGAAGGGAAGTGGAAGGAAGTGTGGTGAGAAGGATCATGGAGAAGTGAGGAGTTTGCTCAGCAGTTTTGAAATGCCTTTGATACATCATCACCAAAGGAGTGGTTACATTTTTAATTTTTTGTAAATATTGTTTCAATTTCTAAGAGACTTGCCATCTTCGGGAGGACTTCACTGGGACCTAAAGCATTGCCTGTTTTTAGGATAAGATTTTGAATACGTATCCCACGAGATTCACGGATATGTGAGGGTTCTACAGAATGACTTGCTGTTTATCAGCGTAGGTTTTAATCGTAAGCATTCTTGAGCAATCATGCAGTTGTATGAAGATAGCATTGATATTTTTGTTTTATTTAACTTATACACAATATGTGAAGGCCAATCACGATTATGACGAAAATCAAAATAATGTTGGAATCGTGGTTTTAAAAATGATTCTAGTTTAATTTGTCAATGGACGTAAATGTTCTAAGTGGTCTTCTTGTCATCCGATATAAGATGAAACAAGTTTTAATACGGACTTCCTATGATACATTAATAGGAAGAGTGTAAGAATACATATTCTTCCGCTTCAACAAACTCTTTCGTTTTCTGCACATTTATCGCGTGTAACGAATTTTCGTTGGACTCGCATGAGACGTCTACATTTTATCCAAAAGTGTTAGTGAAGAACAAAAAGATATTATCTTAATTCTAACAACATTTTTGCCCACAGAAAACATCCAGGATTTACCGGTGCCCTCAGGTGCCAGAAAGCTTAGCTAAACATCGACCATGGCATCAAAACCATTTCTCTTGATGGATGCTGCCTCTAGATGTCATTTCTTGTTGAAGCCTCCCTCCGGAAGAATAGAATTCATTTCCTTTGCATGGGGGTTAAGGTTAAGGGTTAGGTTAGGCAGTATGGGTGGAGATGGGGGCCATCTCCACCCATACTGCCCACGCACCAAATTAACCTCACCCATACCACCCCCACTCAGCTGTTAATCGGAAGCGTTGAAATGTGAGCCGAATAAATCGAAAATAATTATTATTGTATATTATTATTATTATTATTATTATTATTATTAATATTATTATTATTATTAAGGGTCTGAAAGCACCAAAGTAGAAAGTAAAAACTTGCTGTTTCTCGTCTGCAGTGATAATAGTGAAGTGGATTTATCTTCAGTATACCAGTGGGGGTCACTTTAGAAGTGTCGAAGTTTTCTCTTCTCTCTCTCCGTCTCCTCTCTCTCTCTCTTCTCCGCTCTCTCTCTCTCTTCATCTCTCTCTCTCTCTCGAGTAATT
The DNA here is from genome assembly GCF_015104395.2 of Macrobrachium nipponense. NCBI lineage: Eukaryota > Metazoa > Arthropoda > Malacostraca > Decapoda > Palaemonidae > Macrobrachium > Macrobrachium nipponense. Next base: position 48,756,343 of record NC_061105.1, on the reverse strand, counting down.
CAGGTAACGTTTTGTTTCAGGGAATTGAGAGAGAGAGAGAGAGAGAGAGAGAGAGAGAGAGAGAGAGAGAGAGAGTTTTCCATTATCAATTCTTTCCACATGCACATAGAACTGCGCTCTATTCCTGCGCCATCCGATCTAATCGCTTAGTTCGAAACATGTCTGTCATGACAGGGATTAATCCCTTCATTAGCGACAATCCGTTCCCAGGTAGTTGCGTGGTTTCTAACACTGAGTTACAACTGACCTTCGCTCTTAGGAGATCTTTTTTAAGGTGGACTTTATTTATTACTGTCTTTGAAGAGGAGCTGTTCGCTTTCACTTGAACTCATCTAGTTAATAAACTAATAAAAAATGCTCCGAAAATCGAGCTTTTTGTACAACGTATAATGCTGTATGAGCCGCGGCCCGTGAACTTTCAGCCACGGCTCTATGGTGGACTGTTCTATAGCGTAGCAAGAGGCACGATCATGGCTCACTGTAACTTTAAATAAGATAAAACCTACTGATGATAGAAGGCGGCAATTTGGAATGATTGATGATTTGGGGGTGGATGATCAACATTCCAATTTGCAGCCCTCTAGCCTTAGTAGTTTTTCAGATCTGAAGACGGACAGACAAATAGCTATCTCGATAGTCTTCTATCACAGAAAACAATAAAGGAAGCACAAATGGCATTAGTAATCACAGGCCAAAATTCCCAAAACGGAGAAACAATAATAAACAAATTTTCCCGATTTTCCTTCCTGCGCTCAATTTTGGCAGAAGGGATTTGGAGCAAAATTGGGTCAAAATCAAAGAAGCATATGAGACGCCTTCGCGGAATCTCGTTTTGTCGTTTACAAGGGACCGAGAAGAAAGATAAAAGCTCATTCATAAAAATAATAATGTGGAAGTTGTAGGGACGTGTTATTTTATGTGTGTGATTTTATAAGTATTTTATGTATTATTATTCATGTATACTCCCGGTGTTTTAAGTCATTCTTACCTTAGTTTGTAATTGCAATGTGTATGTCAGTTACAAGTGACACATTACATAATTACATATCAATAGGCTCTTCATACTGTTAGTATAACAATAACACACACCCCCTCCCCGCCCCCACCGGAACACGGCCTCCAAATTCCTAAATGCTCCAACAAGACAGAAACGTGCTTACAAAAAGAAGAAGAAGAAAAAAAAATGATAAAAAAGTACCACTTTCAAAAGTCGGCCTGATCATCCGGTCCGTCCAAGTGGAAATGTCAACATCTGCAGTTGGGCGAAAGGTTCCTCATCCGTCTTCCAACTTGGGCAAACATCCGGCTTCTTCGCTTTTCCTCGCTTTGTATTTGTCTTCGGCTCAGCTGCCTTATCTCCGACCTGAAACTTCGTCGCCTCTCGCTGGTGCAACTATTGGATAAACACTCGGGATTTTGAATTCTTAGTGTTTACAAATCTTGGGTCTGTTCTTGTTTAGCTGTTTCGATTCTTGTTTAGCCGTTTCCATTTGTGCAATTCCTGGATCAGTCAGTGGCAATGGTAGAATATTTACTCTTTTCGAATTCTCTTTCTCTCTCTCTCTCAAGGCATTTTGTTTCACTGAGATATGCTTTTTTACTAACTAATGACAAGAGCAGTCTCTTGTAAAATGGCATTTTATGTTTCATAATCAGTATAAAACTTTGTATGCCCATGTTCACAATGTAAGACCGACTGCCTGAACTTGCCTTTCATCTCCTAAGATGTTCATTTACCATTTCATCAGTAAATATGATTCGATTCTGTTATTAAAAAGTAGGTCATTTACATTGTATACATGATTTGAGTTCATTATAAACCTATCAACATCCGAGTTAACAATGAAAAAACGAACGGAAAGTCCAAAATAAAAATAAGGCGAAAAACGAGATTGAAGAGAAATACTTCAAGTCCTGATTTGATGAGGACTTGATTGGGTCTTGATTACATTTTTCTTCGGCAAAGGAGACCAGAAAAGTCTAATTGATTCCACCGGGAAGATGAGGGTTAAGATTGAATGAATATCCTGACCAATTAGTAGAGTTCTGCTGAGAAGAAAAAGCTGTTTGATTGATGCAAAGGCTAATTACCTTATGGAGATGAAGAGGGCGGCTTCGTATGATGATATATTTCCTCCTTCCTCTCCCCCCTATAGACACAAACTCTCGTATGTACGCAGGACTTTTTTTTTCTTTAGCTTCTACAAGGAGGAACACTCCAACTTATATTTATTTTGTATCATTAAAACACACACACACACACACACACACACACACACACACACACACATATAT
>NC_061105.1:48728306-48748548 GCF_015104395.2 Macrobrachium nipponense | reverse complement strand
TTAATTTACCCATTTATTTATTATTTTTTTAATTTTTCTTTTATTGAAATTATTATTTTATTTTCTTATTTATTTATTTTTTATTTTAATTTCTTAAAAATTTTATTTATTTATTTATTTATTTATTTTATTTTTAATTTTTTATTTTTCAGTTTTTTAGTTTTTTAGTTTATTTGTTTATTTATTTATTTATTTACTATTTATTTGTTTATTTTTTATTTATTTAGTTTTTTTATTTTATTTTTGTTTATTTTTATTTTTACTTATTTTCTTTATTTTATTTATTTTTATTTTATTTTATTTATTTATTTATTTAATTTTTTATTTATTTCATTTATTTCTTTTTATTTATTTATTTATTTTTTCAAATTTTTTATTTTTTTATTTTTTATTTAATATTTTATTTTTTATTTATTTATTTTATTTTTATTTTTTATTTATTTTTAATTTATTTTTTATTTTTTTTGTATTTATTTGATTTTTTGTTCTTTTTAATTTTATTTATTATTTATTTATTTCTTTGTTATTTTTTTATTTATTTTTATTTTTATTTATTTTTCATTTTTATTAATTTTTTTATTTTTATTTATTTTAGTTATTTAATTTGTTTATTTTTAATTTATTTATTTTTTTAATAATTTTTTTATTTATTTTTATTTTATTTATTTACTTATTTTTTTATTTTTTATTTATTTCAATTTATTTATTTTTTATTTATTTTTATTTATTTATTTTTTATTTTTTTATTTTATTTATTTCTTTTATTTATTTATTTTTTATTTTTTTATTTTTTGTTTATTTTATTTTTATTTAATTTTTTGACTTTTTTATTTTTTATTTATTATTGATTTGTTATTTTTTTTATTTATTTTTTAGTTTTTATTTTTGTTTTTTTATTTCTTTATTTATTTTAATTTATTTTTATTTTTTATTTATTTTTTTATTTTTATTTATTTAATTTAATTTGTTTTAATTTGAAGTTTCCTTTATTTATTTTTTATTTATTTATTTATTTTTTTTTATTTTTTTATTTATTTATTTTTATTTTATTTTATTTATTTATTTTTTATTTGTTTATTTTGTTTTATTTTTTCTTTATTTATTTTTTTTTTTTTATTTAATTTGTTTTTGTTAATTTATTGATTTCTTGATTTATTGATTTATTTAAATTTATTTATTTAACTTATTTTATTTAATTTATTTAATTTATTTAATTTATTTAATTTATTTATTTTGCTTATTTTGCTTACTTATTTAATTTATTTAATTTATTAATTTATTTTGCTTATTTTGCTTATTTGCTTATTTGCTTACTTGCTTACTTGCTTACTTATTTATTATTTATTTATAATAAAGATTGACAAAAGTACACAATTTCACCTTAAATTAAGTACCAGAAAAGGAGTTGAATCCAGGGCCGTGATCAGTCCATCAAACAGTTAACAGAAGGGCAAATACTGTACGCCAGGTACTGAAGGGCAACACATTGTCCCGATACAAGAGGTACGATAATACGTCTTATCTGGCGGCAGCCTCCCTACTTGTCACCTAACGAGCCAAGTTGCTCTCACTCCCGTATATAGCAGCTGGAGGAGGATGACACGGTAAGAAAATACAAAAATCCATTGCTGGGATACAGTGACGACACTAGTTCTTCCGTCAAAATTCTCCGACGGGAATAAGGGGCAGAATCAGCGGTCGCAGATGATAGCCTCTGCGAAACTCAAAACAGCAGCGTGAAGGTCGCATTTGACAACAGCACCTGCTCGGGAAAAGGCGTGATCCAAGGAAACACACGCACAAGAGACGTATATCTGCGTGAGCCAGAATCAGTGGGAGAAATATCCGAGCGAGTTGTCCAAAATGTATAGGTTCTAAGTCGTCCTCCAAATCAAAATAAATGCTGCGACGGGAAACAGTCCTGGGGAGAGCTTGTCAAGACCCGAACTGCCATTGACCGGTCCACCATGTTCTCTCATCACGCTCGCAGTGTTTATAAACACTCAAAGCAAAAGATTAAAACAATCGATAAAACGATAGTTCACTAATACACAAAGGAGGAGGAAGAGGCGCAAAAACACTGACAAACGATCGAAATGCCACTTAACTTTACGGAAACGCAAGAGTAAACATAGTCAGCAAAAAATTAACTTAATGCAAACAAGGCTGATTTAAACCAACAAAAATAATAATTTTTTTACGTTAACCTACTGGCGTAGCATGATTTATAAAGTTTATTCCTTTTATTATTTAAGGGAACACATTTTTAAGGTTGTAGATTTTAAACATTGTTAATATACCTGCATTCAGCCAAGACAAAAATATATTGTTTTCATAATATGTCATATAATTTTTAGAATTTAGCACATTCAGGTTGTTTTAATTGAGTTTTTTAATCCTATTTACTACAACTTTTCCTTGGCGACAATTTTCTAAATGACTTAAATTCGGGAAATTCGAAATCATGTGTCGATTTACCTATCTAGACATAAATTTATTCAATTCTTGACTTTTTGTACAAGCAAGAAAATGTTGAAGATCATGAATCATTTATTCCCTTTGCAGGTCAAACCATTTATAACCGAAAACATGATCTTCGCGATTATTCCTATGCAGTTTGTATCAGGTATGTACAAAATGTATTTCTTTTTTCTATTTATATTAAAGTCCCTCCCATACTTCAGCTTCCAGTCACGGATATTGCGAGGTGAGTGTCAAAGTAGCGAGAAATTAGGCTACGAACGAACACTGGAAAAGGGAGAAAAAATTAAAATAAAGCGAGGTATGGAGGGCGGGTTTGCGGAAGGGGTCCATTGAGAGTAGTGGTGGGTGAAGCAGGATAAGACGTTTGTAAGGAAGGATTCGCTGCAGGTTTTGTTGCAAATATTTGTTGCTCTCATATTTTGCTTGTGACTGATGTGGGATTTTCGTCACGCTGAGTGAAAAGGTTCAGTTTATGTCCAGATTAGGAAGAGGTTGACAGTTCTACTATAAGAGAAATACAAGACTGACAAGGGGTGATTTGTAGATGTAATACAACTGGTATAATTTCAACTAATTAAGTTACAAATAACCCATTTATTATTGAGTTTCAAATGTTAGGTGTCGTAGTAAGAAAACTAGCACACCGCAAATCAAATTTGGAAACATGCAATCATTCACACGTACGTTATATATAATATATATTATATATATATATATATATATATATAATTATATATATATATATAATATATATATATAGATTATATTCTATATGTAATATATATATATACATATATATATACGTATAATGTATATATATTTAGATATATATATAGATTATATATGTAATAATATATACATAATTATATACGTATTTATATTATATAATATGTAATATATATTTATATAGTATTAATATATTCTATTGTATGTAATATTAAATTATATTAATTTTGAATAATATATATCACGACATAACCACAGTCGTAACCGATCAGGACCTACACACCGTCCTTTTTTTCACCTGTGGATATGTGTGATAAATGAATACCAGTGCTCGGGAAAGTGAATATAAATTAATCTATATATTATGATCTGATATATATTATCTAATATATATATATAATATATAATATATATATATATATCTATATATATTATACATGTATGATTTTTATTATTCATCCCATGTCATCCTTCTAGGATAAACAATTGTGAACTCATCAGCCCAACTCCCCAAGGATCCCTGCAGACATTTCCTGTTCTACTTTCGCTCTTTCTTCTTGATTTAAGGTCATTTTACCCGACCTCAATTCGGAATAGAAAAGACATTGAGCCCAGCCAAAGGTTCCTTTCTTTGCTCCAGAATTTTATTGGTCAGAGATGGTTTAATCTGTGTTCCCCAATCCTCAAACATTCTTACGATCAAAGTCTTGGGTCAGAGGCTTCATCGATCGCCTATCGATTTTTCATAACGATGTCTATTTTCTGTTTACTTCCTTTGTTAACCGAATTTCGAGTCCCGTTTGGAAGAGGGATTCCGAAGGCACTGAGACAAGACAGGAATATGTTTCCACACTACCTGGACGTGTCTCTACACTTACACATACAAATGCTTACTTATGTGTATGTGAATGTGCATCTCACGATAGCATCAGACACGCCTTCGGTCATGAATTTAGACAACCATACCCCGAAGTAGAATTTTAGGGTTCAGGACCGCCTCCCTCCTATCCGCTAAATTCTTCGGAAGGGTCCCTCTCCGACGACTAGCAGGACCAACTTTTAAAAGTATCTCAAGTTGAATACCTGTTGATGACCGGGATTTTGGTGGATTTCAGCGAGAAAGAGAATGGCTGGATTGTTTGCATACATTCTCGGCAGATTACATGTGTCGGGGAACATTAATACCCGTTGTAATGGAAGTGGACCAACGCGTGCTATTTTTATACTGTTTTCCATAATGAGAGTGTTATACCTCGCATTATGTTTAGGTGGCAGATGGGACTACTCGTTCATTTTGCATTTGAATTTGTTGCCTAGTTCTAAAAGAATAATCATTTCCACGTTTTAACTTCCAACCTGTCGCTGCAAATGATGTCCTTCCAAAGCTGGATCATGTGGAAGGATTTGGGCTGCTCTCTCTCTCTCTCTCTCTCTCTCTCTCTGTCTCTCTCGTCTCTCTTCTCACTTCTCTCTCTCTATCTCTCTCTCTCTCTGAGTTATTGAGAATATTGATAAATATGTGAAAATGACGAAGTCATACGCTCACATACATATTGTTTCCAGTGCATTGGAAGATAGAAGAAGACAATACGAATATTCATAATGCAGTTGACGTTGTTAGTCGTAAATCAGTACTGTTACATTGCTACTCAACACAGTCGTCCAGTAAAGTCAGGGTAATACAGTGTCGTATCCTAAAGTACATAGCTCGAAACTGGGAACTTTGATTCACCAATATAAAGCGCCGTACAGAATATTTAAGCATTCAAAGCGATGTTGCAAATATACAGTAACGTTAAATGGGTTAAATGAAGTGTAATACAGTCCAATGTATTATTTGAAAAGACGCCATATTTACAGCTTATTTAGAATAAGAATAAATACTTTGTTCATTCCACTGTATTGTAATATGAAGCAGCACAGTACAAAGGCGTAGATACCTTAAAGCACATCACATACATATGAAAAAAAAAAAAAAACAAAAACTACAAAATTGAACGCAAACATAAAGTAATTCCCTTTTGTTTGTCAGTTATCGCAAAAGCTCAGAGGGCAGTTGATGGAGCAGGACACTGCGTTCAAAATGAAAGTTCCAAACTGTTTTGTCGAGCTTCAGGCCCAGTTTTTTTTTATTTTGGGTGTAATCCGCGATAATATTCGTGCTTTCTGGCACACACACATGTATATTATATATGTATACACATATATATTTACACATATATGGATATATTAAAATATTCTCTCCGCCATGCATTATAATGATGTTGTCGAGTTTGGAATTGGGTATCCCAGTTATTGCGTCTTGTAACGGTGGCAGAAGGATTGCTTAGAGACGTTTGTACCTGTCGTCTGGAGATGCTTCTGTACTTCTGAAATTCTTCTTGAGAGAGAAATCAGTCCGATTTGCTTTGCGAACTTGATAATTTCCATAGAGCTCTACCAGTGAACACAAGAACAATGTTAGAATCACAATAATGAAAGTCAATCGGTTCACAGCATTTTTTTTTTTTTGGCATCCAAACTTTCAAAGGAAGACTGCTGAATATTCCAGAATCACTGGGGTGCAGAGAGAGAGAGAGAAGAGAGAGCAGAGAGAGACAGAGAGAGACTTACTTTGACGTCATGTAGGCATAGATAAATTTAATCTACTAGCAATGCAAGAGGCTTTTCATGAATTTCCGTCCTTCCTTACTTCTGCCTCTCTACTGTCCATCTCTCTCTCTCTCTCTCGTCTCTCTCTCTCTCTCTATCTCTCAGCATGCCAACCCACGCACGAGAGATAACTAACCACAATTCTCCTCCTCATTCTGTGTTCCCTTCCCGAGCGCTGACTTGATAACAATAGTAAGATTGCAAGACTAGAAGGACCCCAAAGATTAAGAGGGATGGAGTATGAGAGCAGAGCTTGGGCCTTTGAGAGGTTGAAAACAACGGAAATACAACTGAAGGTTCTTGTTGAAGACGGGGGGTTAGGATATTGCAAAATTATTGAAAAATATGATAAAAATGAGAAAATGACAGCCATAAACTAGTTACGAGTTTGCAAAAACAGTTTAGATCCGTTTTTTGAGAGTGCATTTGTGGTGTATAATGTAACGGAATATTAGTTTTTTTTTTCTAATTTATAAAGAGTGGAAAAAAATATAGATAATCATTTCTTGTGATGGCTATAATTTGAAGTTATTAAGTGGTCAAATTTCCGTTTCTCCTCTTTAAAAAAAAAAAAAACAAAAAAAATGACAATCACTCTTTGTGAAGGCTTTGAACAAAAAAATTGATACACTGGAAAAAGTAGAAGCGAGAGACCCTCATTAAAAACGAAACAGGAAATTGAGGCTTTAAAATAGGTTTTAATCATACTTCGTTCAGTATTTGGCGATCATATTCGAGATTGTTTCGAAACGAGTGAAAAATCAAACGAGTTTTATGTTTAGTCTATTAACTGCATTTTATTCGGACCGACTTCCCATACAAAACAAGTTTCGGTAGATTTTGCTTCATTTAGATTGTGAAAAGTCCCTCTCTCGTTTTTTCATATTTTATTGATAACATTAGGAATTTCAGCGTTTAATTTTCTCATAGGTTACGGTTCACTTTTGAATGGTGTTTACAATTCTGGCGAATAGAAATGATATAATTAAAGGTGATATAAATGGAAAAATAAAACAACGAGCAAATACCAGTTTACCGAAGTAGGCATTATTAGTTGAGTTTTCTAAGGTGAGACATTAAATAAGAATTGTTTGACGAGGATTACTTTTGATTAAGAACAATTATGAATCTAGGATATAACGGTCGTGACTTCGTATTGAATATTATATATATATATATATATATATATATATTATATATATATATATATATATATATATATATATATATATATATATACACGTCCACTTGGACGATGGTTCGATCCCATGGGGGGACGAAATTATTATCAACTAAAAAATTCCCCTTCGTACATATATGAAAATATATCATTTGGGAGGTAAAGTGAATTTAGATATTAAAGGACATTTGTAGCTTGAATTGATATATAAATGGATCACGGTTCGATGTGATAATTTTTCACACATATATATATGTATATGTATATATATATATATATATATATATATTATATATATATATATATATATATATATATATATATATATATATATATATATATATATATATATACATATGCGTATATATATGATATATATATATATATATATATATATATATCATATATACATATATATATATATGTATCTTTATATACTATTTTATATATGTATATATATGTATGTGTGTATGTATGTAGATAACAGAAGTTGCCTGACGGTGTAGAACATGAAAAGGCTCCGTGGAGCAAATAAATCTCTTATTATAAAAGTATTCTATGTAACTTTTCTTATTAAACGTTGCGGTTCTGCAATAAAAGTCCCAATATCAGAGCGGAGTTCCAGAGGTTGCGAAGACAAGCAATATGACAACCCTCCAACCCCCCTCCCCCCCCCCCCCCTCCCCCGCATCTCTCCATCTTCCCCCTCGCCTCGAGTGACTGGACTTACAGAAATCGGAAGATGAAAAGAAATTGGGAAAATAGAGAAAATTTATTGTGTCACAGCAGACAGTTCTTGGGGGACTAGACAATAATAATATTAATAAAAAAATTAGACTAAGAAAAACTTTTTGGACAACCTTTTTCAACTACAGAACCACCCCATAAATACCCCTCAAGCTTTAATTTTGCGTAAAATATCATATTCGTTGTCAGAGTTCATACAAGAAATTATAACTTCCTTCGTCGGATTTGACCTGTCTCCGTCAGCCACAGCACAACTACTGTTCGCATTTGACCCGACGCAGAGCCTTACCTGACCCCTATTCCAATTTCAACCTACAGGACGCGTCAGTCGTCCTGATTTACCCGCCAGTCATCATGGCCCTTCCGTTCCGTTGTCTTCTTAGGTGCAAATAGTCAATGCAAGATGTCTCCCTCCCGGTGGACAGCTGAATATTCACACATTTCAGCTTCTGTTTATAATTATCGCAACACCCACTCGCTGACTACAGGAGGAAAATGAATGAAGATTATGTTTGTTTGGACGTCATTCCTCTCGCAATTTATCATTTGTGCCCGCGTATCGTATTGCAGTTTTTTGCGTCTAGAAAAACAAGATATATTCCTTTATTAGTTTGGTAAAATTATACTCTAATTCAGGTCCGAGAATAATTTATCATGTTCTTTGGGTCAAATCTTCTCTCCTGAATGTCATAGTCATTTATACCTTGTCTCGCCAGCCCATAAGCCACCTTTGGGCAGCTTCGGTGGATGCTGGATCCAATCCACAGTTGGTCCGGATGGGGATGTCTGGCATTCTTGAAAAACTTTTGCTATATTCTGAAATTGTTTCCAAATAATGAAGATACTCTCTTATTTCCATTGATCATGACTTGCTTATTCAAAAGGTTTATACCTTCACAAAAAAAAAATAGAAAGAAATTTACATTGCATAATATTCTCACAACATTAAATAAGAAAGAACATTTTATTACAAGAGAAAGATTTAATTTCTCAGTAATTCACTTTCTGTGATGACATACATCACTCGTTATATCCTATGAGAAATATTTCTGCAAAATGGAGCTACAATTTATCCAGTATTTCAACCGAAGTTCACATTCTTTTTAGTATTTTCAACCTGACATTTACTCTTAAACATTCAGCTTCTCGTTCGTCTTATGATAAACATCCAAATAAAGCCGTAAAATTAAATGCAATGACGCATTTAAGAGCAAAGGTTTTAGGAATTTAAACATTTTCTGTGATGTATTAGAATTTCAGTATGCCAGAGACGATTCAGTTTTCTTACAATGAGGTCATATTCTATATGAAACTCGTTGTATAATTTATAACTAAATTCTAAGTAAATAGTATTGATATTTTATGTAGCTTTTTAATCTTTTGTAAACGAATGTCGTTGATATATCGTTTTGGAAAGAATGTTGCTATATCGTCAGCATACAAACGTAACTCAGTTAGCTTTATTATTTCATTGCACGTACAATCAAATGCTTTTAACTCTACGTTTTTGCAACTCTGAGTAAATAGGTAATACTCATGCATTATGTTGTAACTAGTCAAGTGATTTATATACATATACATTATATATATTTATATATTATATAAACGAACGTGAGTGTATTTTATGTGCGTATGTGTGTGTATATATATCTATGTGTTAGTATTTGTATGAAACCATGGAGCCTGTAGAGTTTGCTCCCGTTATTCATGTATTCTTATTCATACATGCTCAAGCATGAGGAATGTCTGCATCCGTCAAAACCTTTGAATATTCATCAGTTTTAGTTCATCTGAAAACCCTTGATGAGAGAGAGAGAGAGAGAGAGAGAGAGAGAGAGAGAGAGAGAGAGAGAGAGAGAGAGAGAGAGAGAGAGAACAGCTCCGGCCTAATCAAGCATCGTATGTTTCCATTTATGAAAGCTTTTGGTTAGTATAAGGTTGAAATAACATCTAGGGTTCCTTTTAAGACTCTTCATTAAGCTTCTAACTTAGACACCTTGATCCAGCGTTATTAATGACTGAAGCGTGAAGCATGGGGATAATAGGTGGGGCAATTTCAATGAATTCCTTTCAAAATTAAACGCATTAGTGCCCAGCATCAAATTTAAATTTGAATGGGAAACAGACAACAAAATTCCTTTTCTTGATGTTTTAATAATCAGACACGACAGAATACAAATTTACCATATACATAAAACCAACGTTCTCACTTTCATACATTCACAACTTTAGCTATCACGACATTGCTATCAAGATAGGTGTAGCCAGCAACCTGTTCTTAAGAGCCTTATGAATTTGTTCCCCAGATTTCCTGGAAAAAGAATTTGAACTAATTCGTAAGCAACTTTCGTCTTTAAAGTATCCAGACCATATAATTGAGAAAGCAATTCACAAAGCAAATATAATTTTCTACCGACCCCCTCAAGACAAGACCAGAGAGACACCCAACAATAAGATAAAAATTCCTCACCGGGACAGGATTAAGATGGTGACTCAGACCCTCGGAAAATCTAACCCTTTTGCATTTACTTACCCAAACACCTTAGCCAAGTCCCTGATTAACGTCCAACAAAAGACATCCCCCAAGGACACAAGCGTTTATGAAATCCCATGCCAGGACTGTGACCAATCTTACATCGGATTTACAGGAAAATCGCTTCCCCAAAGATTAATACAACACAAACGGTCAGTTAGGTATGGACAACAGAACTCAGCTATTTTGAACCATATAAATGAACATAACCATAGAATAAACTGGAATTTGTCACGTATAATTTTTAGCAGCAACTGTCAGTACAAGAATCAAATGATGGAATGGGCCTTAATAAGAGAGAGGCAGATTCAGATACTATCGACAAGATTTTCATTCAACCAACGCTTAAGAAGATTAAAGGAAGATTATCGGGGGGGGGGGGGGGGTGACCTAAATTGGCTTACCTCTGGATGGATCTCTTGGCATAAATACCGCCTTTTCTGTAAAGTTTTTTCATTCATATACCTGAAGAGGGAGACAACAGTCTCTGAAATATAGTGCTTTTCCCTCTATATTTTGTGTTTTTTATGGGCTCCTTTTATTAGATGGAATTCTGTTGTAAAAAAGAACATTTTACCATATTATATATAATATATATTATAGGGGTATATATATATATATATCTTAATATATAGGTGTGTGTGTGTGTGTGTTGTGTGTGTGTGTGTGTGCGTGTGTATGAGAGAGAGAGAGAGAGAGAGAGAGAGAGAGAGAGAGATGTTTGGGTGACTATTTTTATTTAGGAAAAAGAACAAGCATAGACGACCTGTAAGATTTTAATCTCGAGTCAATTAGTCACACACAATACCTTTGATCTCTCTCTCTCTCTCTCTCTCTCTCTCCCCCCACATGTCGTGTTCGAATGCTCATTTGCATAAACCTGCATTCGGGTGTCATCGACAAAATAACATTCAGGAAGGCTCCGGGATTAATAAGATAGGAGAGAGAAGTAAGAGAAGAGAGAGAGATAGAGAGAGAGGCGATAGCTATCTGTGTGTTATAGTGATATATCGGTGCATGGCGAACAGTGGAGTGCTTGCTCGTGAACAAACATTTTTGTGTAGCCATACGTTAACACTTCTCCATAAAGTGAATACTTTGAGAGAGAGAGAGAGATGTGCTTTTTAACTAACCTGATTACTGGAATTTATGACGGTACGTAATGCATCGCTCCTTTGAATCTCCGTATGCTGCCTCGTTTATTTTACATTATTATTGAAGTGCGATGATTATCTTGAGGAAGTTCATGATACAAAATTTATTAGGCGAACTCTTCCTGCACCACGACTGAGATTCCGACAGGCGGAGTCTTGAGAACTGAACGCAACCTTTGCCCTGCCTTTGGAAACAAGAGTCGGTGTTTTGCATCAAGGGGAAATTAAGACGAATCTTTCAAGATTCCCTGTTAATCAAACTGGGTCGTTTTTCCTCTGTGAATCCAGGTAGAAAATTTGCGATTCAAAGTTTATCAAGTGCTCTGTCTTTATACCAGCTAAGATCATGTGTGTGTGTGTTTTTTTTTTTTTTTCATGAGGAAATTAAAAATTTAGAAGGTACATAATTCAAGGTAATGTGTTATGAAGGCTTTTCGTTTCGTTGAAAACTCCTCTTCCTTATAATTTTATTTCATATATAAACGGCATTTTTAATGAACGCCTAATAACTCCTGTTTAATGTCTTGCTTCTCCCTCACGGTATATTACGGTATAAAGGCTACTCTGTCCTTTGAACGCTATTTTTCGTTATTCTTTATATCATTCTAAATGTTTATTATTTTTACCATATACGATATTTCTTCCTTTGCTTCCGTACTCACCATCAAGGATATTCTCTACACATGAGTATAATGTAATGATAATTAAGTGAGAACAATTAACATATCTTTGCATACGGATTTCAAACCGTCTCCCTTCCGTACCTCTGTAGGTCTGTCTCACTCAAAAATACACACACACACACACACACACACACACACACACACACACAATGCCTCATACATTCAGGGTAATGTATAGCAGCGTTATCCGTAGAATTCGAGAAAGTGGAAACGACATTTTCTTTATGAACTCGACGTTGCTGGAGAGGAAAGTTTAGCACCGTCATATTTCTTTGACCTTATCCAGCAAACATGAGAAGAGATGGATAATGTGACTTCCTTAGGTGCCTCGCGTATCTGTGTCTGCTTTAGATGCTCATAAGTATGTTTTGGATGTGTATCTCCGCTTGCGACAGTGTATGTTATTGTTATACATAAAAGACAAAGAGAGATGGGGGTTAGGCGAGGCGCACAAATAGATAGACGGATGATCAGATAAACAGATGATATCCACATGCATGCGCATAAAATATTAGTATTCATGTGTTCCGAAGGTGTGGTTTCGTTTCTACAATTTAGTAGTGTATTATTGTTTTTTCTAAAAATACACTCCACTTCTACACCGAATAATGGTCACACCTTGCAAAATGTTCTTTGAAATGCGGTTGAAATAAACTTTTTTTTTTATTGCTGAAAAAGAACGCCGATGTAGAACTCTGTTCAGACCAAAATTAAAACCTTTGGCTCACAATATATTTATAGTTTCACTGTATATCTGAAAACGTAACAGCACCAATAAAGTTTAGTGGGGCAAATGGAATATGAGGTAGGCAAGCGATTTGTTAAGGTCGCAAGGGAAAAAAAAACATTGGTAGTCAACGATTTACTCACACGAATAAATAGCTTGCTAGTATTTGTAACTTTGTACTATTTTGACTTTTCAAGACAAGCTTTGAGTTTTTCTTAAGATGGAATGTAGACCACTATTTAAGAAAAAACAATTCAAGTATTCAAGATATCAAACGCCAAAGATACTACGAAGGAAGATTATTCAGTGACGACGACCTCAGAATCTGTTCATCCTTTCAGTGATGAAATACTAGAGGGATTCATGTGTGATTTAGACCTTGAAATATTTCCTCAATAAACTTGAGTTATTCATTCACTCGAACTCATGTGGTTATAGTTTGTGGGTACGAATATATTTTAAAATTCTGTCTTCATTCTTGATGTAGACAAATATTTGATACGATACATGGACAAATGTCAAGTGAGAAGTAGTTGAATAAAGGAATGAGCGAAGACATCCTATGTCCATATTATATCAGTGATCAGGAGCACAGAAGGAAGTGCTCGAAATATATGGTTGCAACGTTAAAATAGTGTTTTATGGGCCTCTTATCTTCATATTATACTGTTGTATTACAGTAAAAAGCTATATATTATATATATATATATATATATATATATATATATATATATATATATATATATATATATGTATACACACACATATACGTATATATATATATATATATATATATAGATATATATATATATATATATATATATATATATATATATATACGTTCATTAACATGCATGTGGCATATGTAGTATACAGATTATTGGTCCCCAGTGTTCTGTAGCGAGCCAAACAATATACAGCATAAAAAAGTAAACCGCTTTAACCTCTAGTCCTTTCGTCTTAAACTAAAAGAAAAAAAAAAAAGTTAAATTGGTACAGTCCCAGAGAGTAGGTGTCAGGTCCTACAGGAATCCTAGTATAGTTAAAGGAATCCTTTGTAAATCCTGTAGGAACGTCGCTGAAGATGTACCCTGTTAGATGAGGAATTTCCTGTCGTGAAATGAGTAGAATTTTAGGACTTATTTTGGAATGATAGTAAATTATTTATGAGTTTGCCCTAAAAGGAAAAAAATATAATGAATATATTTTTCAGCTCTGAAGTCTTTTACATTTGATTCACTAAAATTCAGTTATTCGTGACCAACTCAAACAGATTGAATTTAACCTTGTAATCAACAATAGCCTTTCTAGTTTCCGTAAAAGAAAACTATTGAGATGGCTCTTTGTCTGTTGGTCCACACTTTTTCTTTCCGCCATCAGATCTTCATAACTACTGAGGCTAAAGGGCTGCAAATTGGTTTGTTGATCATCGACCCCCCAATCATCAAACGTACCAAATTGCAGCCCTTTAGCTTCACTAGTTTTTTATTTTTATTTTATTTAAGGTTAAAGTTAGTCATGATCGTGCGTCTGGCACCAATACAGGTGCCAACAACAGAGGCCACCACCGGACAGTGGTTAAAATTTTCATGGGCCGCGGCTAAAAGTTTCATGGGCTTCGGCGCGTTTTATACTTGTTTCTCAATAAACCTGATTTTCGTTTTTCCGAACAAACTTTTCATCCCGAGTAAAGTTATTGACCAATTGCAAGTTTAGGGGTCAAAGTGTGGCGGCTTTGGCTCCTTTCTGATACCTTCAGTTTCATATCACATTATGGATAATAAATTTACTTTGTTAGACATCAGGGATTTTTATGGAACCAAAACTACAAACGTTTTGGGAGACTTCATAAACCAACTCAAAGAGAGAGAGGATGATAGAGAGAGAGAGAGAGAGAGAGAGAGAGAGAGAGAAATGGAACTTAGTAATGCTTCTTTTTAGTTGATTGGTAAATGTTATTAGTAGACATGCCAGTCTCCTCAGGGGTCTTTACATCACACCTCTTCCTCTCTCTATCTCCTCTCTCTCTTTCTCTGAGTGCTATTATATATATATATATATATATATATATATATATAGTATATATATACATATATATATATAGATATATAGATAGTATATATATATATATATTATATATAATACATATACATAGACAACAGTACGATATTCCGGAGGAAAGGCAATAGTTTTCCATTGTGTAAAAGATGTACAATTTTGGAAGATTAATTTGAAAAAATGACAGCATTCTCTCTCTAAAAAAAAAAAAAAAAAAAAAAAAAAAAAAAAAAAAAAAAAAAAATCCAGTCAACCCAGAAGTGAGATTCTACTCCTTTGAAATAAAGCGATCTTTTCAGAAAGAGGATGACCTGTTATTAAAACTGGGCCTTCTTCCTCTTCCCCCCCTCCCCCTCCTTTGTCTCTGGCGAATTCCAGATTTTAATACTTACGTTACGCTCATGGTTTCTGCTTGGAAGTTTTATTATATTATTATTATTATATTATTATTATTATTATTATTATATTATTAATAGTAATGCAAGGCACAGAGACAAGAACCTTCCATGCCAATGTCGATTCGAAAAATGAAATGAGAGAGAGAGAAAAGCAAAATAACACAAATAAATATTCTCTCAAACATGACAGAAAAAACTTTGTGAACGAATATTATTTTCTTTTCAACTGCAACCTTTTGTCTTGTTTCAAACGTAAATCCGATAAAAAGAGTTTTTATCAAGGATATAGGCAGGGATGAAACATCATGCATCAATTGCTTTTTTTCCTTTATTCGTTTATGTAATGTTTTGAACAACTGGGCCGTAGCCAGAAGGGGATTAAGTCGGACTGAAGCTGTGAAATATGGTTCGATATTTGTGTTGAAATAGATTTTTTTATAAAAAAAAATGGGTTTTATCAGTACAGCTACCTTCAGGACAAAGCTATATATTTGTAATGCAAAACTACATGAAATTAATCTCTCTCTCTCTCTCTCTCTCTCTCTCTCTCTCTCTCTCTCTCTCCTGGAAGACCCGTGTACAAGTCGTCAGGCCGGACAAGGAGGGACGGGTGGCCAGTATTTCCTAACACTACACACAACTAACACAAACACACACATACACACACACACACACACACACACACACACATATATATATATATATATATATATATATATATATATATATATATATATATAGTATATATATAGTATGTATATATAAATAAATATATACATACATGATTTTGGGAACTCCGTTTGTGTAAAAATATCCGTCAAAGGTTTTGTTTAATTCTGACTGGAATACATTTATTTAACTCTACTTTCAACAGACAGTAAAGACTATTGTAAAATATTTTTTATTTAATTAACTTGGTAATGAATAGTGAAGAACTTCATTTCGGAAAGAAAATAAAACAGTTGCTTCAGAGAAAATAACAGCAATTTGCTTTAGCGAGGAAGTGAATGACTCGCAGCAGGTCAGCTTTAATCAATAATAATTCATAAGTATGTCAAAATAATTAGACGAGTCTTGTGGGTCGCAGCTAGAGTGGAACGAGAGAAAGAGAGAGAATGAGAAATATGTACTTGATTGTTGATTACTGTATCTAAATATATGCCAACAAAATGGGACGTGGGGGAAGGGGGAGGGGAGGGGGCGATGTTCTCTTGCTATAAATATGCCTTTTCTCTATGATGAAATGACAAACAGTTCGGAAACGTCTAATTTTGGGTTTGATGACGTACGAACAAAATTATATACTAAGGCTCGAAAACTAAGCTGATTAATAATAATAATAATAATAATAATAATAATAATAATAATAATAATAATAATAATAATAATAATAATAATAATAATAATACCCTTTCTTTCAGTTCAGGGCCAAATACATAGAATATATAAAATACCGACAGTAACATACACAATCGAGATACATGAGACAATAATATGTTTTTTTTTGCCTTCTATGATCGGCTTAAGATGGGCACACGTAAACCGCACATATTTTATATTTGTTTCTCTTTTGGTTTGTAAACACAGTCATAACTACCACGTTTTAAGCTGATGTTTTTTGGTAAATTCTAGACAAAACCATTGGGTTTTCTTGTAATCATTTTTTACTGTATCAGTATTAAGCAGGGAGCAATAATGCTCTGGTTTATTCAGCTTCTGTTAATTAGAGGAAATTTGTTGCTGTGTAATTAGGTACAAGTCATTAACTTTCATCAGACTACATTTTATTTGGTAAAGGCATTATTTTTACTCTTCTTCCAACGTTGAATAGATATTTGTGTGTGTGTGTGGGAGTTTTTGTTGCTGCCTGCAAATGATCATGAGTATTTGTGAATTACAGTGCCTTGTGTGCGTCTGTATAGTATATTACTAATAAAGTCAAGTCTGTCTATAGTGTTGGCATTAAACTGGGGTTGTTTTGGCTTGATCTCTTACAAGAAAAAAGATCTCTTAAAAGAAGACCACCAACGGGCCCAAATCATAACTTTGCCAATCCTTCGCGTAAATTGTATAATTAATTTTACGCAAAATTTTTTAATCTTCTATGAAAAGGTTGATTGTCAAATATATATATATATATATATATATTATATATATCATATATATCATATATATATATATATATATATATATATTATATATTATATATCATGAACAGATGATCGGGATCTATAAAGATTATGGAGTTTAACTTTTATCCAATCGTGAATAATAACTTTTATCCAATCGTGAATAATAAATTATCTGTGGGCCAATTGGTCTTCTAAAGTTCGTCCAAATCCTCATGGACAATGACGCCAAAGTCGTTCGCTTGCTAAGCTGGATAATCGATTATTGTCAAGTGTTGAACTTGTTTGCATCGGGCTTTGATTTATTATTACCTGACAGTGAAAACGAAACATCTCCCTGGTATATTCACCCCGTTGACTGGCTGGAAAGTTTGATGCGGTCTTTTGTTATCTATTTAATTCTTCCCTTTCGCCTCATATAATATATAGCAAATTCTTTTACCTTAGGAATAACTTACACACGAAGATAATTGCGTTTGATGAGTGCATCTGCCCCGATCCAGATTCGAACCTGAGCTTTTTTGGGTTTGATATAAGGTAGGCAGTCGACTTATCCATTCAGCTATCAAGACGGCCGGTTAAATAAGTAGACTGCCTAAGTCTGTAGTTGATATTAAAGCCACAGGTGCGAATCCCGGCCGGGGCTGATGCGCCTATCAGTTGTGTTTGCCTTTGGGTGCAAGTTATTCCCAAAGTTAAGTGAAATCGATGTTAAGAGGTATTTCGGGCTTTAATGAGAAGAATCACGTGTATAAAAGTGAGATCAATATCATGCATATCTGTGCTCAAGGACATACATGACGCAACCCACCTTACGCTGATTGAACCAAATTCTTCCTCATCACTTTAGAGGAACGAAGGAGAAGGAGGAGGAGGGGGAGGAGGATCATGCCGTACCTTCTTCTTCTTCTTCTTCTCCTTAATTCCTTCTCTTAATTAGAGCATAAGGGGATTCCTTGCTGCTCCAGGGCGCCTTAGAAGTGATGAAACGCTGCCTTTGCCCTTAATTGGTTCCGTCGTCTAAATGAAAATGAAGGACTTTGTTGGGGGAATTGGCTATGAGATGGTTCTCCCGTCTTCCATTTTAACAAAAAAATTTTAATATGTTATAATTTTTCCTTTGTTTTTGTTTTCGACCAATAGCAAGAATAACATGGAATTGCTTTTCCAAATTACTTTTTATTTTTTCTCTTTGTTCTCACCAGAAAAGAAGAATGTTATAACAAATAGTGTGATGGACAGTATGTATAGAGTATATAGTATATTTTTTGAAGTTATCAGGTTGGTTAACATTTTCTTCTGGTTTTATTTGATTTTATGTTGTTCATTATTTTTGTTTGCCGATGACCTACGGAAGAATATGAACAAATGGGTAGTCTCATATCTGAGAGATATATATATATATATATATATATCTATATATATATATATATATATATTATATATATATATATATATATATATGGCTATTCGTTTAAAATTAGATGTTGTGTTCATTTGGCCGAAAGTTGAGATTTGGATTTAAGATA
Source organism: Macrobrachium nipponense (assembly GCF_015104395.2). Classification (NCBI taxonomy): domain Eukaryota; kingdom Metazoa; phylum Arthropoda; class Malacostraca; order Decapoda; family Palaemonidae; genus Macrobrachium; species Macrobrachium nipponense. The sequence goes on along the minus strand of NC_061105.1, from coordinate 48,729,548 downwards.
TGACTTTTAGCAAGAAACATTCAGCGCTTATTTAAAGACTTGCGGAAGGACGATGATTATATGTGTTAAATGACTGTCTCTTCTTTCTTTCTTTGTTTTTTTATATGTCTCATTTTATCATCCTTCTCCTATTTTTCAACAGAAAGCTTCGTGAGAGAGGAGAGAGAGAGAGAAGAGAGAGAGAGAGAGAGAGGAAGAGAGAGAGAGGAGGAGAGCGAGAGAGAGAGAGAGAGGAGAGAGAGTGTCCTCAGGTAAGTACAAACACCTAATTATAGATTTATAATAGTTAGAAATTCATGAAGGTAAAAAGTCAACACTTCATTGAATGGAGTATAATAAGCCTGGGGCAGGTGGCCGAAGAAGCGATCAATCTGGCGAAATTACATTTACAAACTCAGTTGCTGTGGGTCCTAATGGCAAGAGTTTATGCGCCAAAGGTTGCCTCATTCGATTTTTACGTGATTCCTCCTTTGTAATTTCCGTTATTTAGTTTTGTCAGGTTTTTAATTTTAGACAGAGAAAGAAAGGAAGAGTCACAGTTGTGGGTAGTGTTGGTGGAGTAAGTAAGAGGTGGATAGAAAATATCTGGGATCTTGTAAAACGTGGACAGTTTATAGCAATTGGAGGTCAGGAAAATGATTTATAAATTTTTAGTTTGCAATAAGACTGTAATAAATTGAACAGCTTCTCTTCTCTCTCTCTCTCTCGTCTCTCTCTCCTCTCTCTCTCTGAAGCCTTTAACTTTCTCAAAAATCGTAATTTCTTCCACTTCATTACTGACTAATTATGTTAATCTTAAAAACGATTCCGTTAATTTTTCGTCTGGTTTTTCTAAACGCAAGGTATTATCTTTTGGAAGATAATTTTATAACTTATTCTTTCCTCATTGGATATGAAAAACGTTTAGAAATATTCTTGCATCATCTAAGTTCTTTTCATCCTTTGGCTTTTGTGGCTGACCCACTACAATGACGTCATTATCCTTTGCCAGATTCCCATCGTTGCTCTCTGCGTAACCTGATTATGTTCCTGTCGCTCCTGTTGTAGTGTTTGCTACCCGTAACTATCTGCTTATCCATTTTTTTTATAGCTTAATCGTAATGAGGTATTTTTTGTTTGTTTGCGCGTAGATTGTGTTTTTATCTTCTTCCAATTCCTCCTCTATACTGACCTACAACTCGAAGTGTCTCCCGTTTTTTACTGAAGCATTTACGCCTTCCAGATTTTGTACGCATTCAGATT
>NC_061105.1:48717641-48722641 GCF_015104395.2 Macrobrachium nipponense | reverse complement strand
ACATTCTGTGAGATGAACTCTATCTCTCTCTCTCTCTCTCTCTCTCTCTCTCTCTCTCTCTCTCTCTGCTTTCTTACGACCAATCTGATGTCTGGAAATCTGGCACCTTACATATTCCAGTTGAAACTAAATATTTCGTTCCAAATGTCTGATCAAGGAACTGACTAGACGGAAGGTTTTCCTTTGAAATATGCGCCACATCCAATTCACTATTCCTTCGACCCTTCCTCCTCATTTGCATGAGACTCCGTTTTAAGTGGGAAAGTGTTTTAGGGTAATTAATACACTTGTCGCCTCTCATTATGGGTGGTAAGTATTGAGATGACATCGTCCACTCAATTTGTGCTTGATTGATTGTTTTGAAAGCATTGACTTTCTTTGTTTGTTTTTCTGGTGAACGACTTGACACTAAGGAAAACGGAGTTTAATTCCTGATTTGTCACGTCTTTAAAAGGGCATTAAGTTTTTCAATTTAGAAATAAAAACAGTTTATTTGGCATTAAATTTTCAATTTAGAAATAAAAATAGTTTATTTTAAAAATGAGATAAGAATCTAGTGAGAATAGTGTTGGTTGGTTTATTTCCATTATCCTCCGGAAGTAGAAACGCGATTGTCAGTATCTTTGAATTTCGTTCATATCCACACACAAGGGATCCACAACTCCCTGCGAGATGATTCTCTGGCTTGGACACCTCACTTGCTGAGTAGACTGAGAAACCTGACTTAGCTGTTGGAGTATGTCATATGGAGCAGGTTTAATGTAATAGTAGGATATATGAAATATGCGTTAGATTACTGGAATTCCTTTAATTATATGAGAAATATAAACTTCTTTTTGTGAAATGAAATAGTATTTTTTCTTTAGAGGACGTTTTGCTGACTATTTACATTCGTGTCGTTTTTTTCAACTTGTAGGTAACTCGCAGACATGTTAAAATACGGAGTAGAGCCAATTTTAGTTTGTAAAATAGACATTTCTCTGAAGAAGGCAAAGTTAAATTATTTTTTTAAAAATACCCGTCTCAAAGAATTTTTTTTTCCGACCAGCATCCAATAACCCAAACCCCAGAAAACGAGCAGAAGCAAGACGCACTCGAATAGGAAAATGTCTTTCCCGACGAAAGGAAGAAGAATGGGACATGTGCTCTCGATTTCCGCTCTCGTTTGTCCCCATTCACTACACGAGAGAGAGAGAGAGAGAGAGAGTGAGAGAGATAGAGAGAGAGAGAGAGAGAGCCAGCCCATCGTATTACATAATGTCTTGAATTTCCTCTCTACGTTCTTCTTCTTTTCCATCTTCCTCTACCTGCATTTCAGACAAATCATTCACTAGTTTCATTTCACGCCGCTGTGCGTCTTTCATAAAGCTTCCTCGAAATAGGGACGGAGAACGACCGATTAAGGGGAAAAAGTGAAACGGGGTTGTAGGGGGGGGGGTGGGGGACGTTCCCCCTAAAGTGGAATGAAACTGGGTGGAGGGTTCTTCCAGTACACAGCTTCGTATTCGGGTAGAATCTTTCAGGAAAAGTTGACGGTCGCTGAAGAAGAAGAAAGCAATATCAGGGAACTATGTCCAACCAGTTGCTTCTTTTCCATGATGGTCCGCATAGGATCCTCACCACCTTAGGATGCTTTTATATTTTAGACTCAGTATTATTCATTATTTCTCTTCTTGATTACTCTCATTTTTTCAGTTTCTTGTTTTGCTGATTGGTAAATGACGGTGTAGTTAATTTATATAAATAGGAGAAAAGGGCGCAGTTATTAAGAGAGCGATTCTTAAAACATATGAACTGTAAAGATGATGTATATGGTGTTTATCAAAATTTTTGATCTGGTTTGTAGTTTCATAAGGAATCTCATGTTTTGCTGTTTCTCAGAATTACAATCAAAATTTCTATCATTTTTATGAAATAACTGTCTCTTCTAGTTAACAAACTGACCGTTGGTTAGGACCTTGAAGTTTGCCAAACAATTACTTGTAACTCACCAGTATTAGTTCGGCACTTTGTCAAATAGTCCCCTTTTGCAGAGTTTGTAGAATAATTGTTATATTTTAATGTTCTGATAACTACGAGGTATACATTTTGCCAAATAACCATCGAGCACAAAGTATTTTTGATAACTATTCGCTGCTCGAAGCTTAATATTCTCTCTCTCTCTCTCTCTCTCTCTCTCTCTCTCTCTCTCTCTCTCTCATACACACTTACGTGAAACATGCTTTAAAAGTAATTACCTAATTTTATTTCACAATTTTCAGCTTTGCAATACCGCTAATTATTCCATCCGAAGAAAGGACATTGCAGGAGTGTTTTCTCCGCGTTCTTAGGTGTAATTACGCTTGATTAATGTTTAAAATAAATATCCAGCAACCCAGAATGATGCACAAAAATAATTGGAAAAGAATACGCAATAAAAAGTTTACGGATTTGCGAGAAACTATAGGTTCTTATATAAAAAAAAAAACAAACAAATTGTCAATATTTTAAGAATATTTACAATAAATTGAATTTCCTTCTATTGCCTTTTTCTGAGAATTTGCATTTACAGTTAGTGAGTACGTGATGCTTATAAGAGGTATTTAATTTTGTTTATGTATTATGCATATAATATAATATGGGAAGGCGGGAGTAGACACTCAAACGGTAGACATAATGGAGCTGTGGAAAGGCATTCTGTTTGTATACATTTATTAAGCCGACGTTTTCGTATGGCTTGATACAAGGTCTATAGACTTTGGCTTGATATATTTTCCAGGCCAGGTGGCTGAAATAGCGATTAAAAATAAACAATTAATATATGATATATATATATATATATATATATATATATATATATATATATATATATATATATATATAGATTTATATATAAGTAAGTGCATCAAAAGGGGTACAGCCTTCTCGTTTCTCTCGAAGTTTTTAGGATGGGGCTGCTACCCCACGACTCCTTTTCCTGACCCCAGTAGGCGCTGGTCCTCATTTACAGCTGACACGGGAGGGAGCAGCTCGGAAACCACCCGCGGACCAAGTAAATGCGAGGTTGATTGGCTGCACCACCTTTGGTTGTTGGTTAGGCTTGCAAAAGAGGAAAATACGAACAACAAATAGTATTTATGAGAGTGTGATGCCTAAGCTTGGTTGGGATAGACTAGAGCCAGTTGACCATCAGAGATAAATGGGGAGAAATGGATAAATATAAAAGTTAAGAGGAAGGAAAACGGAAAGAAGGCGAATAACTGAGAGAAACCTCGTTGTTTTTATGGCCACGAGTTTTATCAATTCTTCTTGGGATTGCTAAACGCATTTCTTCATATTTGCTGTTTCCATGACAGTTTCAGATGTCCGAAAATATGTGATTTCTTTAATAGGGGTTGATTATTCAGCGAAAGAATGAAAAAGACAAAGTTTTGATTTATATTGAAACTCAGATAGTGCATTGTTTTGATGGCACTATGAGCCACTGTAAAAATAAAAATATTTTATTATTAACTACTCCTATCTGCAGTTCATATTGTGCGTAGGCTGAATCGGTAGATTTTGATTTTGGTAATTTAGGAGAATTAAGATCACATAAAAATTGTATAATAATTTAGCACTTACCTTTCAATAAGTATAAGTCCAATTATAGCCTTGTTATGTGGAATGTGAAACGAACATCATTAGATTTCCCCCATTACTTTGTTTCGCGGCTAATTAGCATTAAATGGGGAAGATTCAGGGGAGAGAGTTGGTAAACAAAGTGAAAGTTTATAATTTTCCATCCAAAAATAATAACTAGGATTTTTCGTTGGGTTGAATGATGTAGTAAACAATTATTTCGACAAAAGGGTGCCATTTTTGTTTCCCAAATGAAGATAATAAGTGGATGAATTTGTGTAAATAACAAACATCTCTCTCTCTCTCTCTCTCTCTCTCTCTCTCTCTCTCTCTCTCTCTCTCTCTCTCTCAGGTGAGTGATGTATATTGTGATTGAACATGCATTATTGTTCTCTAATAAAAATAATGAACGAATGGATGAATTTTCGAAACAAACGTATAACTAATGAACCCATCTCTCTCTCTCTCTCTCTCTCTATCGCTCTCTCTCTCTCTCTCTCTCTCTCTCTCTCGTAGAAACAGGTTCGGAAACAGAGGACACCACAGCTTCCGTGAATAAATGCCTCGACGTTCTGAGGGTCAATTAGCGTCTTTTGTGACGCTGACATTTATTCCTTCCATTAATCATCACTCATTTTGCTACGCACTCAAAACAGTGTCATTTCCTTTCTTCCATTACCCAAGTCCTTCTCTTCCTTTCATCTCGAGAGCTGGTGTGAGTAGCGTTATAAAAAGTCTTTGTATGGTGCACTCGGAGAGGAGGAAATAAATGTATCTCCAAGAGGGAAGACAATGTACTTATTGTATTGCATTGGGACGCTGAATTACTCTTAACAAGGGGATGGGAATGGAAAGAAGAGGCATACTAAGCCCCAGAGAGAATTGTAGGGAATGATGAAGGGAATTATATTCTTCACAGGGAACTCTACTTAATGTTTGGTCATCCGCTTTGTCACTCTTTTCTTCTAATAAATTGACTGTAAATGGCAGATTGAAGTTGATTGTGTGTTAAATTGCATTAAGAAAGAGGGCATTTTGAACAGTGGTTCTCTCTCTCTCTCTCTCTCTCTCTCTCTCCTCTCTCATTATTATACATACATATATATATATATATATATAGATATATATATATATATATATATATATGTGTGTGTGTGTGTGTGTGTGTGTGTGTGTGTGTGTGTGTGTGTGTGTGTGTGTATTGCTTAACATCATGGTATATACACCTATATTGATAACGTTTAAATTTAGGTTGTAATTTTAATAAATTCAAATATCCATAATAGATTTTAAAATTGCCACCTATGTGGGTGTACAAGTAAGCTGGCATATACGACATAGCTGGACTGCTATACTCAGTCAATATAAACATGATTATGAATGAATAATTTCTCTTTTGA
>NC_061105.1:48685141-48712641 GCF_015104395.2 Macrobrachium nipponense | reverse complement strand
TATTATTATTATTATTATTATTATTATTGTTGTTGTTGTTGTTGTTGTTGTTTTTGTTGGTTGTTGTTGTTTGTCAGTTAGATTTAGGCGAGAAAGGAAAGGGGATATAACAGTGGATATAACAATATATAACAATGGATACAAATACCTCCGTGATTCCTTAACTTTGCCTTTATAGTCTTGCGCTGTTATAAACACTTGCGAGGCATCCCAACAAAGACAAAACATTCTAGAGGACCCTTTCTGTCAAGAGCGCTTTGGAAAACCGAATCTGAATAACAAGAAAAGAAAAACACCGGGTACGACTCCGTAAAAGTCAAATAAATTCCATGAGAGAGAGAGAGAGGCATTACGCCATATTCCCATTTGAGCAAAATGTATAATGTTTATTTCAGTATAACGTTAACAGTGTAGACAGTTCTATGAAAAGTATAATAAAAAAGTTACAAATCTGATCATTATCGAAGGATAATGATCATACTTGACATCCTGATGAATATTTTTGAATAAAACTCTGGACATTTAATTCTGCTATAATGAGAGCAGTTCATTATGTGACTTATTTAGCCGAAAAGTGGTCATATAATAAGTTGAATAAAACAATTATTTGTCCTTTGGAAGCTCTTTGAACCTTTTCCCCTCAGGTAATTAACGGCAAAAGTAATTGCTGGTATTCATGCTTCATGTTGTTTACGAGAGTAAAGACTAACACAGAACAGATGAACAAACTATCATTTATGTATTCACTTTTCATCTAAGTCGAACGGATAAGGGAGAAAAGGATAGCTAAAAGTCCACCGCGTTTGGTTTTCTATTCCAAGTCTGCTGTGTTTGCTGCTACAAAATGAGATGATAACCTATATAGAAAAATAGAACACAGTTTAAAGCATTACTGTATGATTTTATAATCAATTTACTCAGTTCATCTGAAGGCCCATCAACCGGCAGGAACCGATTATGAAATTTTTGGTTTTTTAAATTAAAAAATTCAAGGGCTTGGGAAGGAAAATTAATGAGATATCCGTGTAATTCATGCAGGCATTTGTGGCGCAAAATATCGTGGAAATTAGCGTGCTATTTCCAAAAAACATGCAGGCAGTATTGGCCAGGACACACATTAGTGGAGACAGGTGTAATGTGTTTGTTTTCGACGCTTGCAGTCGATGCAAAATCATGAAATGGTATTATTATTGGAGTGTTTTCAAAGGGAGTTTTTGGCAAGAAAAAATTATTATATAATATATATATATATATATATATATATATATATATATATATATATATATATATGATGTTACAGTTTTCGCTGAAAGAGCGTTCTTAATATATATTTATATCAATTTCTATAGACTTTTTTTTCCAATGAATGCCGATTATACCATTGAAATACTTTGTTTTCTATGAATATTTACTTTTTCCATCGTTACACACACACACACACACGCACACACACACATATATATATATATTATATATATATATATATATATATATATATATATATATATATATATATATATATATATATATATATATATATATATATATAATATATTATACAAGTTTATAGAAATAGGATAAATTAATATTTATTAAGAACGTTCTTGTAGCGAAAACTGCAGCATCATAGCTCGGTGTCATCTCAGTACCTGCAGATCCGTGAGTGAATATTCTCCCATTGAAAAGGAGTGATGAAAGAATAACATCCTTTGCAATGTGCTATATTACCATGACCTCTTTTTAATAATATTTTTTCTTTCATAAAATAAAAAGAAAGGTCGGTACAGAAATAAAACAGTTGTTAAACGAAGCTACGATTTTTAGCCAAAATGACCACTGGAGAAAAGAATAATATGGTTCAACATTTTTATTATTATACTTTCGGTTGTTGATTTCATGGTACTCGAATTCTAAGTGGCGTTTTGAAGAGCTGACTTTTTCACCACCAGAATACGCAAACAGTTTTTCCTACTAAGAGAAATATTCTTCAATGAACAAGTCCTTTGCCATAATCTGAAAATTGAAGAATTTTCTTGATCTAGTCAATTATATTAAAGATAAGCTTCAATATATTTCCTAGTTCCTCGTTGGACGAGTGGGTTACGTGCTCGCCTACCGATTCGGTAGTCGCGAGTTCGATTCCCCGCTCTGCCAAAGTGGAATCAGAGGAATTTGTTTCTGGTGATTAGAAATTCATTTCTCGATATAATGTGGTTCGGATCCCACAATAAGCTGTAGGTCCCGATGCTAGGTAACCAGTTGGTTCCTAGCGACGTAAAAATATCTAATCCTTCGGGTCAACCCTAGGAGAGCTGTTAATTAGCTCAGTGGTCTGGTTAAACTAAGATATACTTAACTTTTTTTTTCAAGCATATTTCCTAACACGTCTGCTTTGTATAGAGTGCTTTCGAATTTGCAACCTCGTTCAAGCACGTGAAGGTTCAGTGTTACGCATCAGCATACTCATCCTCATACTTGGCAACGTATAGCGTTCATTACCATAATTAATTGCCTACCGACAATCTCGGTGTTTATATCCATTTCGAGAGCACCGACATAAATCCTAACCAATGTCTGTTCATTTAGCGTAATTGAATTGGCGTATGCAAATTTTATGGCGCGCCTCTTTTTAAATATACATTTATTCTAGATTAAACCATAACTCTACCACATGACTTAAATAGATGAAGTCTGTTATAGTCGAACCTGACCTGGATTCTAATTGTGTGAAATGCGTTGCGAAATTAGTTTAGGAATTTGTAATTTTCGCATTTAGTTTTTTTTCCCCTTTTTATCCAGGTTGATTATGAGAAGACAGTTAGTATGTTTAGATTTGAGTGCTTACCTTGACTTGAACTTCATTACAGATAACGGGAATTATATTGTTATCGAATCCAATTCCTATAATCCGTAAGTATTCGGAAAGTGAGTTGATGTTTTTAATCATTTCAGAGAATGATCACATCAGGAACCTTCACATTTTTTCACGCATTTCTATGCAAATGCGCGCGTGGGCTCATACTCATGGGCACACACGCTCACAAGCTATATATATATATATATATATATATATATATATATATATATATATATATATATATATATATATATATACTTATTATGTGTGTGTAAGTGTGCCATTGTGTGGCCTCTTGCCTTCCTGATTTCCTTGCACGTTTTAGATATGCTTATCAACACCAACCTTGAATCCAATTTGGGAAAACATGGAAGAGCTGTCCCTCACCTGTTGGTAATCGAACACTCGCCAATCAGTGATCTTGAATAAACAAACAAATTAATAGACAAAAAATACGTTCTCGAAGTTGTCACGTCAAGTCAACTGAACAAGGAAGCGTGGAAAGTGGCTGATTATCATATGAAGAAAATTCGCTGCCATCAAATCGGAGAGACATTCCAAATCTTTCTTAGAACCTCGACACGAGACCACGAAGGCGTAACATGATGACTGAAGCTGATTCCTTTTAAACTTTTCATCAGAACATAGTTTTTGGGGGAGGGGTCAGGTCTATGATACGGCATTTAAAATATGAATGTAGTTTATTTTTGCAGCCATAAATACGCACACGCTATATATATATATATATATATATATATATATATATAGATATATATATATATATATATATATATATATCATATATAGTATATATATATGTATATAAATATAATATATATATATATATATAGATATATATATATGATATATGATGAGAGAGAGAGAGAGAGAGAGAGAGAGAGAGAGAGAGAGAGAGAGATGTTTTGGGATGATTGATTTTTTATTTAGGAAAAAGAACAAGCATAAACGACCGGTAAGATTTTAATCTCGAGCCAATTAGTTCTCACACAATACCTTTGATCTCTCTCTCTCTCTCTCTCCTCCCACGTGTCGTGTTCGAATGCTCATTTGCATAAAACTGCCTTCGGGTGTCATCGACAAATTAACATTCAGGAAGGCTTCGGGATTAATAGAGAGAGGAGAGGAGAGAGAGAGAGAGAGAGAAGAGAGGAGAGAGAGAGAGAGAGAGCTATCTGTGTGTTATAGTGCTATATCGGTGCATGGCGAACAGTGGAGTGCTTACTTGAAACAAACATTTTTGTGTAGCCATACGTTACAATTTTCCATAATGGGAATTCTTTGAGAGTTGAGAGAGAGAGAGAGAGAGAGAGAGAGGAGAGAGAGAGAGTGAGAGATGTGTTTTTTAACTAACCTGATTACTGGAATTTATGACGGTACGTAATAGCATTGCTCCTTTGAAGGCCTTAATCACGTTTTTCGTTTTGAGTCTCCGCATTCTGCGTCGTTTATTTTACATCATTATTGAAGTGCGATGATTATCTTGAGGAAGTTCATGATACAAATTTATTTGGCGAACTCTTCCTGCATCACGGCTGAGATTCCGACTGGCGGTGTCTTGAGAACTGAATGCAACCATTGCCCTGCCTTTGGAAACAAGAGTTCAGTGTTTTGCATCAAGGGGAAATTAGGACGAATCTTTCAAGATTCCCTGTTAATCAAACTGGGTCGTTTTTCCTCTGTGAATCCAGGTAGGAAATTTGCGATTCAAAGTTTATCAAGGACTTTGTCTTATACCAGCTAAGATCATGTGTGTGTGTGTGTTTTTTATGTGGAAATTAAAAATTTAGAAGGTGCATAATTCAAGGTAATGTGTTATGAAGGCTTTTCGTTTCGTTGAAAAAACTCCTCTTCCTTATAATTTTTATTTCATATATAAAACGGCGTTTTTCTTTTTAATGAACGCCTAATAACTCCTGTTTAATGTCTTGCTTCTCCCTCACGGTATATTACGGTATAAAGGCTACTCTGTCCTTTGAACGCTATTTTTAGTTATTCTTTATATTATTCTAAATGTTAATTATTTTTACCATATACGATATTTCTTCCTTTGCTTCCGTACTCACCATCAAGGATATTCTCTACACATGAGTATAATGTAATGATAATTAAGTGGGAATAATTAACATATCTTTGCATACGAATTTCAAACCGTCTCCCTTTAATACCTCTGTAGGTCTGTCTCACTCAAAAATACACACACACACACACACACACACACACACAATGCCTCATACATTCAGGGTAATGTATAGCAGCGTTATCCGTTAGAATTCTGAGAAAGAGGAAACGACATTTTCTTTATGAACTCGACGTTGATGGAGAGGAAAGTTTAGCTCCGTCATATTTCTTTGACCTTATCCAGCAAACATCAGAAGAGATGGATAATATGACTTCCTTAGGGGCCTTGCGTATGTGTCTGCTTTAGATGCTCATAAGTATGTTTTGGATGTGTATATCCGCTTGCGACAGTGTATGTTATTGTTATACATAAAAGACAAAGAGAGATTGGCATTAGGAGAGGTGCACAAATAGATAGACGGATGATCAGCTAAACAGATGATATCCACATGCATGCGCATAAAATATTAGTATTCATGTGTTCCGAAGGTGTGGTTTCGTTTCTACAATTTAGTAGTGTATTATTGTTTTTTGTAAAAATACACTCCACTTCTACACCGAATAATGGTCACACCTGGCAAAATGTTTTTGAAATGCGGTTGAAATAAACTTTTTTTTTATTGCTGAAAAAGAACGCCCATGTAGAACTCTGTTCAGACCAAAAATTAAAACCTTTGGCACACAATATATTTATAGTTTCACTGTATATCTGAAAACGTAACAGCACCAATAAAGTTTAGTGGGGCAAATGGAATATGAGGTAGGCAGGCGATTTGTAAAGGTCGCAAGGGGAAAAAAAACATTGGTAGTTAACGATTTACTCAAACGAATAAATAGCTTGCTAGTATTTGTAACTTTGTAGTATTTTGGCCTTTCAGACAAGCTTTGAGTTTTTCTTAAGAATGGAATGTAATTAGGCCACTATTTCAGAAAAAACAATTCAAGTATTCAAAGATAATTCAAAACCGCCAAAAGGATGACTACGAAGCGGAAAAAAATTACGCAGTGTCGACGATTTCAGAATCTTTTCATCCTTTCAGTGATGAAATACTAGAGGGATTTCATTTGTGATTTTGACCTTGAAATATTTCCATAATAAACTTGAGTTATTCATTCACTCGAACTCATGTGGGTATAGTTTGTGGGTACGAATATATTTTAAATTCCTGTCCTTTATTCTTGATTTGTAGACAAATATTTGATACGATACATATATATTACACACACACACACACACACACACACACACACACACACACACACACATATATATATATATATATTATATATATATATATATATATATATATATATATATACACGCTCATTAACATGCATGTGGCATATGTAGTATACAGATTATTGCTCCCCAGTGTTCTGTTGAGCGCCAAACAATATATAGAATAAAAAGGTAAATCGCTTTAACTCTAGTCCTTTCGCCTTACACTAAAAAAAAAAAAAAAAAAAAAAAAAAAAAAAAAAAAAAAAAAAAAGTTAAATTGGGACAGTCCCAGAGGGTAGGTGTCAGGTCCTACGAATCCTAGTATAGTTAGTTAAGGGAATCCTTTGTTAATCCTGTAGGAGCGTCGTTGAAGATGTACCCTGTTAAATGAGGATTTTCCTGTCGTGAATGAGCAGAATTTTAAGATTTATTTTGGAATGATAGTAAAATATTTATGAGTTTTCCCTAAAAGGAAACAAATAATAAGATATATTTTTTCAGCTCTGAAGTCTTTTTACATATGATTCACTAAATTCAGTTATTCGTGGACCAACTCAAACAGATGAATTTAACCTTGTAATCAGCAAGAGCCTTTTTAGTTTTCCGTAAAAGAGAAACTATTGAGATGCTCTTTTGTCTGTTCGTCCACACTTTTTCTTTCCGCCATCAGATCTTCAAAACTACTGAGGCTAAAGGGCTGCAAATTGGTGTGTTGATCACCTACCCCCCAATCAATCAAACATACCAAATTGCAGCCCTTTAGCTTCACTAGTTTTTTTTTTTCTTTTTTTTTCTTTATTTAAGGTTAAAGTTAGTCATGATCGCGCGTCTGGCACCGCTACAGATGCCAATAACAGAAGCCACCAACGGACAGTGGTTAAAATTTTCATGGGCCGCGGCTAAAAGTTTCATGGGCTTAGGCGCGTTTTATACTTGTTTCTCAATAAACCTGATTTTCGTTTTCCGAATAAACTTTTCATCCGAGTAAAGTTATTAACCAATTGCAAGTTTTGGGGTCAAAGTGTGGCGGCTTTGGCTCCTTTCTGATACCTTCAGTTTCATATCACATTTGTATAATAAATTTACATTGTTAGACATCAGGTGGACTTTTATGGAACCAAAACTACAAACGTTTTGGGAGGGACTTGATAAACCCAAAACAGAGAGAGAGAGAGAGAGAGAGAGAGAGAGAGAGAGGAGAGAGAGAGAGAGAGATGGGACTTAGTAATGCTTCTTTTTAGTTGATTGGTAAATGTTATTAGTAGACATGCCATAGTCTCCTTAGGGGTCTTTACATTACACCTCCTCTCTCTCTCTCTCTCTCTCTCTCTCTCTCTCTCTCTCTCTCTCTCTCTCTCTATATATATATATATATATATATATATATATATATATATAATATATATATATATATATATATATAGCATACATACATAGCAACAGTACGATATTCCGGAAGAAAGACAATAGTTTTCCATTGTCTAGAGATGTACAATTTTGGAAGATTAATTTGAAATGACAACATTCTCTCTCTCTAAAAAGAAAAAGAAAAAAAAAAAAATCCCGTCAACCCAGAGGTGAGATTCTACTCCCTTTGAAATAAAGCGATCTTTTCAGAAAGAGGATGACCTGTTATTAAACTGGGGGCCTTCTTCCTCTTCCCCCCCTCCCCCTTCTTTGTCTCTGGGCGAATTCCAGATATTAATACTTACGTTACGCCTCATTGGTTCTGCTTTGGAAATTTTATTATTATTATTATTATTATTATTATTATTATTATTATTATTATTATTATTAATACAAGGCACAGCGACAAGAACATCCCATGCCAATGTCGATTCGAAAAATGAAATGTGAGAGAGAGAAAAGCAAAATAACACAAATAAATATTCTCTCAAACATGACAGAAAAAGCTTTGTGAACGAATATTATTTTCTTTTCAACTGCAAACTTTTGCTTGTTTCAAACGAAAAATGAGAGTTTGTTTACTAGCCACGTAAATCCGAGAAAAGGAGTTTTTATCCAGGATATAGACAGGGATAAAGATCATTTCCGTTAATTGGTTTTTTCCTTTATTCGTTTATTTGCAATGTTTTGAACAACTGGGCCATAGCCAGAAGGGGATTATCTCGGAACTCTGCTGAAGCTGTGAAATATGGGTCGATATTTTTTTGAAATAATTTTTTTTATCAAAAAAATTATATTATATCAGTACAGCTACCATTCAAGACAAAGCTATATATCTGTAATGCAAAACTACATGAAATGAATCTCTCTCTCTCTCTCTCTCTCCTGGAAGAAACCCGTGTACAAGTCTCAGAGGCCGGACAATGAGGACGGGTGGCCCGTATTCCTAAGACTACAGAGAGAGAGAGAGAGAGAGAGAGAGAGAGAGAGAGAGGGAGAAAGAGAGAGGAGAGAGAGAGAGAGAAAGAGAGGGAGAGAGAGACTATCAACGTTGAAGCTTAGGAAAATATCGTTTGGGTTTACATATAACAGCATAGAATACATATATACAACTCACACATACACATACACATATCATATATAATATTTATATATATATATATATATTTATATATTATATATATATATGTATGTATGTATGTTATAGTATATGTATAAGGGGGGGGGGGGGTAATGTAATATAACTACTACAATGATTTTGGGACCTCCTACCGTTTGTGTAAAGATATCCGTTTTCAAAGGCTTTGTTTATTCTGACTGGAATACATATGTTTAACTCACTTTCAACAGACGATAAGGACCATTGGAAAAATCTTTTTTATTTAACTTGGTAATGAATAGTGAAGAACTTCATTTGGAGTTTTCGGAAAGAAAAATAAAACAGTTGCTTTCAGAGAAAAATAACAAGCAATTTGCTTTAGCGAGGAAGTGAAGTGACTCGCAGCAGGTCAGCTTTAATCAATAATAATTCATAACTATGTCAAAAAAATTAGAGCGGGAACGAGAGAAAAGAGAAAAAATGGAACTTGAGTGTTGAGACGTGTGTCTAAATTTGTGCCATCACGTAACGTGGGGGAAGGGGGGGGGGGGGGGGGGGGGAGGGGGCGCTGCTTCTGCTGCTATAAATATGCTCCTATGATGAAATGCAAACAGTTTTCCGGAAAACGTCTAATTTTGGGTTTGATGACATTCGAACAAAAATATATACTTAAGGCTCGAAACTAAGCTGAATAAATAATAATAATGAATATAATAATAATAATACCTTTCTTTCAGCTCAGGGCATATACATAGAATATATAAAAATACCGACAGTAACATACACAATCGAGATACATGAGACACATGATAAAAAGATGAATAAACCGGCGCTATCCACACAATAGCTGAGGTATATAAAAGATAGTAATCATAATACACCAATAACATATTTATTTTGACTCTTAGTTTACCCAGTCGTAGGAGATACAATGGCGATACTGGGTTTCAAACGCGTCATCTTTTGGGTTTCAAGTTCATGATGAATAATGAGGCCACCTTCCACGTCTTTAACTGCAAAGGAAAGAATGACCGCAATCTGCAGAATCTTTCGCTCTAAGACATATACTGTCCTAAAGAATTCAGGAAAACGTCACTCTGCACTCAAGAAAAGTGAGATTTTTGTATTTCTAGATCGCTTTCCGAGACCTCTTTCGAATTTCTGTGTCGTTTCTGGATTTTATATTACTTCCGTATTATATCTGTATCTTAGGTTCACCTTGAACTTGACTTTGTAACATTTTTCTTCCGTTTATTTTTATCTTTCACTCGTTGTCTCCCTTTCTTGTGTCTTTTTAATTTTTTTTCTTTCGTAAACTTTGAATCTCTCCTCTTTCCCACAACCTGCTCTCCTGTTGATTCATTCTTTGGGCTCAGCGTGAATATACAAATGGTTTGATTATTAGATATCTCGTACATTACTCTACTTGAATTTCGCCTTGAATAATTGATAGCAATTAGTTTTCATGTTCCCGTGGCCTCTCGTCTAACAGCATTGAATAGGCGATATACTCAATCAATTCAAATACAGATCTATACATATAACGTGAGGAATCGCCTCCGATATCAGGTCAAAGGGGATCTGCCAAAGTGGGCGGATATGCGGGCGCAGTAAAACTGATCGTCTGTGTGTTTGATGAAATTATATACTAATTTGGGCATCAAGAGATTTCTGAGGGAAAGGAAAAAGCGAAAATATGCAGACATAAACGATTACAAAGGGAAATTAAGATTATTTGAATATGTAACCAATTATAAATCATAGTAGAAACGGATTCAAAGGTGATTCGAAAAGTGACATACCAATAACAATAAAAACCTGTCATAGATATAGTTATATAAATTTATTGAAATCTAGATATTTAGATAAATGGGGAGCCACTGAAATTTTATGAATGTTATCATATTGTAAAAGTTAGTACAAGAATATTCTGCATAAGATAAAATTCTCTCTCTCTCAAAATCTCTCTCTCTCTCTCTCTCTCTCTTCTATCTCTACTCCGTCTCTCAAACAACGAGTGTTCTCTAATTCAGTTATTTCTCGGAAGTAGAAGTAATTAAATCTATCGCTAATTTTGCTTCCCACAACTCAGGATACGTGTATTAATCCTGAGAAAGGATTTCTTCTCTCTCTCTCTCTCTCTCTCTCTCTCTCTCGCTCGCTGGTAGACACTAGAGGTGCCTCACACTGAGGACTGGGGGCAACCCGAACAAGATGTTAAGGTCTGTAAGGTCTGTAAGGTCTCCTCTCTCTCTCTTACACTCAAACGCACCCACGCATAGGAAGTCGGACCCCTTTAGAAGAGTTTTGCCATAATCACATAGCGACAGTTTGTGCATTTTCTTTCAGAATTTATCGTAAACAGAATAAAATGTATATGAAAGGGCACAGGAAAAATAGGAATTTATTTGTTTTATTTATATATATTATATATATATATATATCTATATATATATATATGTATATATACGCTATCTATATAATTATACTAATATATATTATTATATATATATATTATAGATAATTATATAAATATATATATAATAATATTATAATCTATATATATATATAAAGCATATTTGGTTCAAAGGTGGGCATCCTGAACAATTGATATGAGTTGTGGGTAACAAATAAGTGAAATATATTGAACGGGACTTGGATGGTCATCTCAAAAAACTGTGGTATCAAAGAGGAAAAATGGTTCAGGATGTTTTTGTAAGCCTCAACAAAATGTCAACTTCATCATTCCGCGCACTCTGGATTGGGCAACCTTAATCAGGGTGGCACTCATTCCAGTAAATGAGTCATATTCGTTCCAATTTGGTTGGGCCAACGGCTTCTTTGGGCAATCTATTTGGGATTGCTCCAAGGAGCACAGTTTAGTACTGGTATAAGGCCCCGACTAGTATGAATCTAAAATAACAACAGCTTCCAGGGGTGTTTAAATGAAAACGCGTATTACGTTTACTCTCTGTGGGCAAAATAAATGAGATCAGAAATGGAGGGTACAGTGAGGAGAGACACTTCATCGAATTAGAAAATGCTGTTGCCAAACACTGTTCACTCTATTTTTGCTTTTAACTTCTGGAGGACAAGTTTTCATCGTATATTATTAAGCTTGTAACACCGCCCCCCCCCCCCCCCCCCCCCCCCCCCCCCCCCCCCCCCAAAATAACCTACGCCTAATAGGAAAATTTTTATAAACATTTATATGTCTATCTATTCTATCTATCTTATTCGATCTCTTATCTATCTATTCTATCTATCTATCTTTGTTTTTATCTATCTATCTGCAAAGATAAAACGCAAACGCACACCAAAAGATATTTAGTTTTTGTTAATAATGCTGTGATTCATTCAGTTTACATTCCAAAGACTTTCCCCTCCAATTTTTATTTTTGTTTATGGTATTCCTTTTCCTTCTTCCTTAGCGTCGCGGGCGCCATCCATTAAATAAACGGAAATTCCGTTAGAAGTTTCTTTTCCCCCTCCACCCCCCCCCCCCCCCTCCCCCCCCCCCCCCCCCCCCCCCCCCCCCCCCCCCCCCCCCCCCCCCCCCCGCCCCCAAAAAGCAGAGATTACTCTCCCGAAAATGATATGGAGAAAGAAAATATGTATATACCCAGAAACCACCCAAAGTATTTGGTTAGAGTTTATCAGCAAAACTTTGGAAATCGATGGGACCCTTTGGTGCCCTTTGTTGATGCCGGGGCGTTAAACATGTCTATTTTTTTTTTTTTTTTTTTGGAGAGAGAGAGAGAGAGACGAGATTAACGAAAGGAGGAGGAGGCGGAGAGGAGAGAGAGGAGAGAGGACTGCACTGGTTTCTGGTTTTGCATTACTTCAGTTTCCGCGTATATAAAAATCTATCTCTGTAGTGGTTTTGTTAAAATTATGGGTTAAGGTGAATCAAAAGTTCCTCTTCCTATTGAGAGATTTAAAAGAAATATGAAAAGGACCTTCGAAATGGAAAGACGTCCCAATAAAACAAATGGGGACAAACCTGGCCTATTAAAAGAAGCTGCCAGCGAAAAAATAAAGAAGAGTTAACAAAAGCTACGTTACTTTCGGGAATGGTCAGTAGAAAGTGGGAAAGCGGATAACCGGAATATCAAAAGGTAATAAAAAGTTCTTTAGGTAAAAAATGTTTTTAAAGATAACAAAACTTTCTGTTTCTCATTCACTTCAGAAAGAGAAAAGCGTATTCTCAGATTCCTATATTGGGATGTCAGTCAGCCATCCGGGCGCTTCGTTTCTCTCTACTCGCTCTCCTAGTTCGCCTTGGGGACTCAGAATTAGACATAATGATATATATAGACTATATATATATATGATATAGATAATATATAGATAATATGATATAAAATATAATATATATATCATTAATATATATCATTAGGTTGAAAGAAAGATAGAGGAAACCTCCCCAAAAACAAACTTCAACCAAGGACCAAACGCGACAGCCAGAAATACACTTTTGACTGGAAAAACACGGAAACTTGCTTTTCAACTTTCAACATTTCGACAAAACTATGGGTGCATTTCTTTGTTTTCAAAACAATTCGGCATTTATTTGCGGAACGGAAATTAAATGGGTAACCATGACGTTAGGTTTTATTTCACTGTCATTAAAACTTTTATTTTGCATGTACCAATAAATAATTTTTTTTTTTTTTTTTTTTTTTTTATTTTTTTTTTTTTTTTTTTTTTCGCTTTCTATGATCGGGCCTTAGGATGGGGCGCACGAAAAGCGCACATAATAATTTAATTTGTTTCTCTTTTTAGTTGTAAAAACAGAAGTCATAAACTACCACGTTTTTTGTTTTAAGCTTGATGTTTGCTAGTAAATTCTAGACAAAACCATTTTGGTTCTTTTGTAAATAAATTTTTTACTGTATCAGTATTAAGCAGGGAGCAATAATGCTCTTGGTTTTAATTCAGCTTCTGTTAATTAGAGGAAATTTTATTGCTGTGTTTAATTAGGTACAAGTCAATTAACTTTCATCAGACTACATTTTTATTTTAGTAAAGGCATTATTTCTACTCGACGTCCAACGGTTGAATTAGATAGTTTGTGTGGTGTGTGGTGTGGGTGTATGGGATGGGAGTTTTTGTTTTCGCCGTCTGTTACAAGGGGTGATATTGAGTATTTTGTGAATTACAATGCCCTGTGTGCGTCTGCATAGTATAGTTACTAAGAAAAAGTAAAGTCTGTCTTATAGTTATTGGCATTAACAGAAGAAAAGGATCTCTTAAAAGGAAAAGGAGACCACCAAAACTGGGCCACCCAAATCATGACCTTTGCTAATCCTTCCTGTTGATAAAATTGGTATAATTAAGTTTTTACGCAAAGATGTTTAGATCTTAGTCTGTCGAAAATTGAAAAGGTTGAATTGTCAAATTATATATCAATATTAGATAGTAATATATATTAAGATAGAGAGCTATATAATATATATGTATATATATATATTAATCATATATATATTAGTATATCTATATTATATATATATAGCATATTATTAGATTCATGAACAAAGATGATATGGATCTATAAGATTATGGATGTTGAAACTTTTATACCAAATCGTGAATTAATAAAATTAGCTGCGGGTACCAATTGATTTTTTAAAGTTCGTCCAAATTCAAGTTCCATAGAAATAAAATGAGGCACCCAAAAGTCGTTTCGCTTGCTAAGCTGGATAATCGATTATTGTTCAAGTCCAAGTGTTGGTAAACTTGTTTGCATCGGGCTTTGATTTATTTTTCGCCTAGGCAGTGACAAAACGGAACTGATATCCCTGGGTATATTCAACCCACTGGACCTGGCTGGAAAGTTTGATGCGGTTCTTTTTGTTATCTATTTAATTGCTTCCCTGTTTCGCCATCATATAATATATAGCAAATTCTTGTTTTACCTTAAGGGAATAACTTACACACGAAGATAATCGGGTTTGATGAGTGCATCTGCTCCCCGGGATCCAGAATTCGAAAACCACTGAGATTTTTTGGGTTTGATTATAAGGTGGTAGGCCAGTTCGAACTTATCTATTCAATCGACACCAACGAACGGCCGGTTTGAATAAGTAGGAATGACTTACATCTGTACTTGATATTAAAGCCACAGTTAACGAAATCCCGACCGGGGCTGATTGCACCTATCAGTTATGTTTTGACCTTTGGGTGCAAATTATTCACCAGAGTTAAGTGAAATCCCCCCCCCCCCCCCCCGCTGTTTAAGGAGGTATTTCGGGCTTTAATTGATGAAGGAATCACGGTGTATAAAAGTGAGATCAAATCAGGCATCGCAATTTATGACCAAGGACATACATGGACGCAACCCACCGTTACGCTGATTGAACCAAATTCTTCCTCATCACTTTAGAGGAACGAAGGAGGAGGAGGAGGGGGAGGATTATGCCGTACCTTCGTTCTTCTTCTGCTTAATTAGAGCATAAGGGGAATCCTTGCTGCTCCCTGGGCGCCTTAGGAGTGATTTGGAAAACGCTTGCCGTTGCCGTGGCCCCTTAACTTGGTTCCGTCGTCCCCTAAATGAAAATGAAGGACTTTTGGTTGGGGGATAATTGGGTATCGAGATGGGTCTCCCGTCTTCCTTTAAAAAAAAATGTTTAATTATATTATACAGTTTTTCCTTTGTTTTGTTTTTAGACCTAATAGCAAGAATAGCATGGAATTGGCTTTTCCAAAATACCTTTTTCTTTTGTTTTTCTCTTTGTTCACACCCAAGAAAAAAGAAGGAAGGAAGTTATAAACAAAATAGTGTGATGTACAGAATTGTTAATAGGGTATATATAGTATAACTTTTTGAAGTTGTCAGGTTGGCTTTAACATTTTATTCTGGTTTTATTTGATTTCAATGGTTGTTCATTTATTATGTTTTTCCGAGTGACCTACGGAAGAAAGTATAAAACAATAAATGGGTGGGTAGTCTCATATCTAAGAGGAGGAATATTATAATCAGATAGATAATATATATTATATATAATAATATATTAATATAATATATATATAAAGATTATTAACATAAATATATAAAATATTTAATATATATATATAAATATACTATATACACTAATATACTATAACATATATAAATAACATATAATTATAGATATATATAATATATATTATACATATATATATATATATAGATAATATATTATATATTGTTATGTATGGTATATTTATATAAATGACAAATAGTAAGATGAACAGAATGTATAAGAGTATACTAAGTATAATTTTTGAAGTTACTCAGGTTGGTTTAACAAATTTTCTACTGGTTTTTTTATTTGATTTTATGTTGTTCCACATTTATTTTGTTTTTTTTCCGATGGAAATACGGAAGAATTATGAACAAAATATACATACAACACACACACACACAACCCATACATTAGATATTATAATATTTTTTAATTATATATCTAGATTATA
Organism: Macrobrachium nipponense; assembly: GCF_015104395.2. Lineage (NCBI taxonomy): Eukaryota > Metazoa > Arthropoda > Malacostraca > Decapoda > Palaemonidae > Macrobrachium > Macrobrachium nipponense. The sequence goes on along the minus strand of NC_061105.1, from coordinate 48,696,459 downwards.
TATATATATATAATATTATATTATAAATTACATCGCCATTTCGTTTAATTTAAAAATTAGACGGTTGTGCTTCCATTTGGCCCGAAAAGTTGAGATTTTGGATTTAACGATGGGTGGACTTTTAGCAAGAAACATTCAGCGCGGATTAAAGACTTGTGGAAGGACGATGATTAATATGTGTTAAATGACGTCTATTGCTTTCTTTCTTTGTTTTTCTATATGTCTCACATTTTATCAAACCTTATTCTATTTTTGAACAGAAAGCTTCGTGAGACGTAGAAGAGAGAGAGGGAGGAGGAAGAGGAGAACGAGAGTAGAGAGCAAGAAAAGAAGCATGTTCCTTCAAGGTTAAGTACAAAACACTTGATTATTAGATTCAATGAAGGTAAAAAGTCAACACTTCGTTGAATGGGAATATGATAAGACTGGGGCAGGTGGCCGAAAGAAAAAGTGATCATCTGGACGAAATTCATTTACAGAAACTCAGTTGCTGTGCGGCCCTTATGGCAAGAGTTTATGCGGCCAAAGGTTTTGGGGCCTTTCCAAATGTTTTCGGGGAATTGTTGTTTACGTCGATTCCTCCTTTGTAATTTCCGTTATTTTAGTTTTGTTCAGGTTTTTAATTTTAGACAAGACGAAAAGAAAGGAAAAGCACACAGTTGGGAGTAGGTTGGTGGTGGAGTAGGTAAGAGGGTGGATAGATAAATATATCGGGATCTTGTGAAACATTGGACAGGTCTCATTGGCAATTGGAGGGTCAGGAAAAATGATTTATAAAATCTATAGTTTGGCAATAAGACTGTAAAGAAAAGCTGAGCAAGCCCTCTCTCTCCTCTCTCTCTCTTCCTCTCTCTATCTCTTCCTCTCTATCTCTCCTCTCTCACTCTCTCTCCCGAAACTTTCCTTTTATTTGTGCCTTCAATCTTTCACCCCTTTTCAGAATCCCCTGTGTTTAATGCCGTTTTAATCTCTCCTCACTCTCTCTCTCCTCACTCTCCTCCTCTCTCTCTCGCTCCTATCTCTGTGAAGCCTTTAATCTTTCTTTCCAAAAATCGCTAATTTCATTCTTCCACGTTTGGTACTGAACTAATTGTTGGGTTAATCTTAAAATAAAAACGAATTCATCCAAGCGAAGGATTTTCTTGTTAGCTTTGTTGAAATGATTAAAACAGCCAGTTTTCTCGTTTCGTTTTTAGAAATCGTCTAATATCGACCAACCACTCCAGGATATGAGTTATCATCGCTTAAGAACAGAAAATTATGCTTCTTTTGCTTATTTTTCCGTTAATTTTTTCGTACTAGAATTTTTCCTAAAACACAAGGTGTTATCTTTTTTCCAAGAGAAATTTTATAACTTATTCTTCCGCATCAATTGGATGAAAAATGAAAACGTTTAGAAAATAAAATTCTTGCATCGTCATAAGTTATTTTGGTTCCTTTTGCGTTTGTAGCTGACAAACACTACAATGGACGCCAATTATCCTTCGCCAGCCACCCCCCATTCTGTTTCTCTGAGTTAACCTTGATTAGTCCCTGTCCGCTGCTGTTGTAGTGTTTGTCTACCTGTAAGCTGGATCAGGCTTATCAATTTTTTTAGAGCTTAATCGATATAATGAGGGTAATTTTTTGTTTGTTTGCGCCGTAGGATTGTGTTTTTGTTATCTTCTTCCAAGTTCCTCTTCTATTCTCTTTCTAATTGTTGTTTTTGGTTTTTATGTTTATTCGGTAGTAATGAGTATTCAACTATACTGATTGGATTCATCTTTAGCTTGAAGAAATACGGGCTGGCTACAACTCGAAGTGGTCTTCCCGTTTTTTACTGAAGCAATTTACGTCTTACAGGATTTTGTACGCATTTCAGATATTGTCATTTCATGTTTCTTTCTTCATTCCTCTCTTCACCTCCATTCTTGATTTATCTGTTTTCAACGTGAACCTGTCAACAACTTCTTTACCTTAGAAAATTGCTGTGAGAATTTTAGAACGGACGTGCTTCATATTTGTCAATGTAAAAGATGGCACATAACAGTAAAAACTTGCTTTACGATCGTTGAGGAATTAGTGCCGAAAATGTCCTGTTGTAAAAGATAAACGCATAAATAAACACACACACACACACAAACCAGAACACTTAACGCAAGAGGCTACTTAGTTATCCACCAACCTAATATGAGAGCCAATCATGGACCAACCAAGGCAGCCATTCATTGCCCAATATTGCCCAGAGGGTCACACTTGTTCCGGATGAAGGGGAAAAAAAAAAACAATTTTTCCGCCATAAAGACCTCCAGGATCTTCATCCCAGATGAGAAGGAAGCGGAGGCTCCTTTTATGCATTACAATAAGAATAATACGAGGATGATGCGCAAACGCTGGTCCGTTTTGGAACGCCCCCCGGAGTTGGGGCGTTTCCCAATATGATCGTTGGTTGGGGCTGAATGGGTACTGCTGTTTGACAGTTGCTTTTGACAAGATTTATACAACTTCTTGAACGACATTCAATACCCGATATACAACATTCTTGAAGACATAATCCCGATATAAAAACCCTCTTGTACCACACGTTAATCATAAATATAAAACTTTATTGGACGATGTAATCACGATATAAAACTTCTTGAAGATATTAATCCTGATTATTGATATGAAAACATATTGAAGAACGTCAATCCCGGATATAAAAATTTCTTGAAGGACTTAATACCTGATAACTATTGGATCATTGCAGAGCGGCATTAATTTGCAAAATGAGAAATTATGGAAGAGAATTGACGTTCCTTTAGAATTGTTTAGCCTTCGTTTTTTGTCATCCGATCGTGTACTCAAAGTAATTTAATTTGATGGACAAAAAAGAATGGATTTAGACCTTACCACAACCACCTCACCATTCACCAAATCGCCCCTCCCCTCCTCCACCCCCTGCAAATAGGTCCTCCTCCCCGAAGGGTACGATGAACATTTTTTTTCTTTATAGTAATGCCTACCAGTGTTGCCATGATAAAAATATACCGACGTAATATCTGTTTCCTCCGGTAGGGACGCGTCGATGTACACTAATTTCCTAAACTACTATGGAAGTCATTTCGAGTATTAATAAGTTAATAATTTAATCAGCATTGTTGACCTGTTTGTAAACCAATAGTAAATTGCATTTCTTATCTTTATAAAAGGCACAGTTGGTTTCCTTCATCGAAAAAATAAAAAAACCGCATTATTAGCTTGCAGATTTAAGTGGCGAATGACCCAAACCCAAAAATTGTGGCTGAGAGCCGCACCAAATTGGGACTAAATGAGAAGAGGTAAGCCTATATTTGGCAATGCCTCTCCCCAGCTATTGTGAAGGCGGACCCTCCTCCAAAGCGGGCTATTCTTCATAATCGCCAGAAAAACAATTACGACTGGTGTTCTCCAAAAGTTTTTAAAGTCACAACCGGGGTGAAATTGACAGTCAGTGTGCAAAATATTGACAGAGAGTGATACAAATACAACAAAGTAAAAATATATTGACTTTACAAACAAACATAAAAAACCAGAAACTGATTACCCGGAAACCAACTAGAAGAAATACAAGATATATCGACTAAAACAAAGTATGAATACAGTCCATCAAAAACACCCACACAAGAAATAAATTAATTTAAAGAACAAAACCAGACATTCTCCAAATAAAATAAGATCTGAAAAAGAAAAAGAAAATTAAACTTACTAGAAAATAACGGACCAGGAAAGACTAGAAGTGGCAATTTACCTGGGGCTACAGGGACTTCCAAAGGTCACCTCGGAATGATCTCGAAGGAAACCGAAAACAGGGACTCAGAGGAAGAAAACAGGCCAAAGATAAAAAAAAACAGGTAATGGTAGATTTCCTTAACAACCGTGGCGGAATAAAAATAAACTCAAAAAACCATTGGATGGGATTTACTATAATAAATGGCAAATTAGGGATAAACTTAAAGATAATGAACCACAACCTAAAACAAAAACAGAAATAGCAAAGTCGCTAAACAAAAGCTATGGAACTCTGAAGGTCATTTTCGTAATTTTCCTCTTGTTAAGAATCCATGGAGAATTCCAAAGCCATTTGGTTTTGGTGATCGTCCAAAATTACTCATTGCATGAAATATTCTGGCCAAAGGTTTGAATCGAATCTTATGGAAAATGTTCGGGGAGGTTGGAAATATCCCACCTGCTCTGCGGGAAACGTTGACCGCCAAGAAAAACATTTGATAACCTGGAGTGTCAATGTATACAAAATTTCCAAGGACTGAGGGTTCACTTTAGCAAAAGATTGATGCAACAAACCGAATCGTTCATCATTTTTTTGATGGTTCTCATATTCTCTTTCGTTCAGTTCTCATCCTTTCATCCACCGGAAAACAAGATGGAAAACGGAAGTGATTTACCTATCTTTTATTGCCAGTTTCTTTGTTCCCCGTTTTCGCTGTTCTCAACGAAAAAAAGAATAAGGGAAAATGGGAAAATGGGACCTCTTTTATGCATGTTTACCTTTTCTGATTTCCTTATTTCTCGATGTCTGAAGTGGAATGAGAAACTAGTTAATTAGGAATTTCCCGGTTTTTCTCGGGTTATATTTCGTTTATGCATAAAGAACTAACAGGACCTTTAAACATTTCTGGTTCACTACGTTTTTGGGACTTCCCTTCATATTACCCCCGATTTCTTAGTCCTGGAGTTGAGTAATGGGAGGTGGAAAGAAGGCTTCTAGATTTTAAACAGGGGCCGGAAGCTTTGTTGCAGAAAAACATGGAAGGAAAAGGAAAGCATTTTCGACTGTATATGTGAGACTTTTATATACCCCCTCCTTAAAAGGTATGCAGTTTCAAAAGAATGCTATTTTGTCTTTGATTGCCCCTGTACTGTTTTTTTTTATTTCTTCCCCTTGCTCATTCGTGACTAGAAGAAATTGGAAAAGAGGGAAGGCGTAAAACTAACAAAATAGAAAAAAAATATTAATAAGGGTTCCTTATAAGTTAACTAAAAAATCATGAGAAAAATATCATGACGATTATTCACTGTATTAGTAATGCTCTCTCTCTCTTCACTCTCTCTCCTCCTCTTCTCTCTCTCTCTCATAGATTTCCTCAATCTTAGTAGAGCTCTGCTTTCCCTTCCCCATCCCCCTCACATTCCGACCCCTCCCCCCCTAACTTTCCAGTGGGAAACCGACCATCAAAGGAATAGTTTAGGCCGGAAAGTTAGAGCCCTGACCTAAAAGGGACCCACTCACTGACCTCGTCTCTCAGACCGGATCCGGCCCAGAACCCCTTGTCGGTCTTTGACTTTCATCACCTGAGGTCTACTGAAACAGGTTACAACCACTAATTTCATTTGTCTTGTGTCCATACCCAATCTCATAAATTTATATAGACTTAGTATTTATAGTTAAAATTATTTGTACCCTGTTCAAGCGCTTTTTAAGCAATGTGAAAATCTACTTTTAAGGTGGGATGTAAAATTCGCAGTTAGAGCGAGAGAGAGAGAGAGTTGGAGAGAGAGAGAGAAAAAAAAAAAAAAAAGTGGTGGGGGGGGGGGGGGGGGGGGGGGGAGGGGGGGGGGGGGGGGGGGGGGGGGGGGGGAGGGAGGGGGGGGGGGGGGGGGGGGAGGAGGGGGAGGGGGGCGGGGGGGGGGGTGCGGGGGGGGGGGGGGGGGGGGGGGGGGAAGAGGGGCTGAAGGGGGGGGGGGGGGGGGGGGGGGGGATGGTGGGGGGGGAGGGGGGGGGGGGGGGGAGGGGGGGGAAGGGGGGGGGGGGGGGGGGGGGGGGGGGGGGGGAAGGGGGGGGGTGGGGGGGGAGGGGGGGGGGGGGGGTGGAGGGGGGAACAAAATTATAATTCTGAATTACAGCAAAAAAAACAAAACAAAAATAGACAAAATTAGTAGAGTAAAAGAGTAATGTTGAATGACTTAAGACCGAACCGAAAACTAAAAATCAGTTAGGTATGAGGGAAATAATGGAATGATATATAAACAAATTCACCTTCAGTACAATCCTTTAGACAACCTTGATCTGACTTTTTGTCTGATCAATGGTTTCCTTTGTTACCTTCCTTTGAACGAAGAGGTAACAAACAGATCTGGTATTTTTGCTTTTTTTAAACCTCAGAGAATGCCCAAGACCAAAACAAAATAAACGCTGTTTCAGGGGCCCGTACAGCCAATCACGAAAGGGTTCCAGTTCTCTGGTCGTTCAATTAGACATGAAGAGAAAAAAGTTGGAAGAGGCGTTACTCCTCGTTGGATGTCAAAATGAAATTCCATTTCGTCGCTTCAGACTGGAGGGAATAACGGAAACAGAAAGGAAAATGTTGCCCCAAATTGAAAACCTTTCTACAGAATCAAGAGGACGTTACTGTTCCATCTCTCTTATCTATCTCTCTCTCTCCTTAATATCTCTCTCTCTCTCTCTCTTCTCCTTTCTTATCACCCGGCATTCTCAATTTTCCCCTTAGTTTCATGACTGGATCGTTTCTTTTCCGTTTTAAGCTTGAAGATGCGCAGCGCCAATGTTCTTTTTCCCAACTCAACTTTATGCAATTGGATTATTATTTAGGCTTCATTTATCTGTGTTATATTTTATCCTTTAATTTTTACTTTGTCGATAGTATTCCCCTGGTCAATTTCAAGAAATTCTTTCACCAAATTCAAAGATAAAGGTCACTTCCTTTGGAGGGTGAAGCATTTGGTCTTCCATAGAGATTAAATTGGCATCTTGGTTGAGGGACCCTATTGAATTATTACAAGGTTTCCAGTTAACCCGGAGTTAGTATGTTCCTTTTTTCCGGACATTGCTGGATTTGTCTTGGTGGTGTCAAGGGCGGGACCGTTTGAGAACTGAAAAATCAAGCGTAGTTCTGCAAATGGGCATTGTTTTACAGAAAATTCAAAGACAGCTTCCGCAAATCCAACAGTTTGAAGATAAGTTCCATTATCAGTCTTCAGTGGATTTCAGAATGTTTGACTCACTAAATTGACAACTTTTGCGAATGACTGTCAGCTGGTGGAAAAGCCCTTTTAACGGTTCTTCGGATATAACCAACCCATTTGGTTGAAAAAACAAATAGTTTTGCCATGCTCCATTTTGTTTTGTTTTCAATTTCCTGAATAAATCCCACATATTAGCGGTTTACTATATTAGCGCCGCGCGGCGCGGCACAAACACACAAACACCACAAACACACACACACACACACCACAACCCAAACATATAGATATATATATATAATATATATATATATAATATAATATATAGATATAATAAATATACATATATGCGTATATATCTATACTAATATTTATATTTACATGTTTACCATTTTCATATATCTATATATGATGATAATATACATCACATACATATTATTTCAAATTTCAAATTAGCTGTCTATCGATCTATCTATCTATTATCTATCTATCTATCTTATCTATCTATCATTATCCTATATATAATATATATAGATATATAAGATATATATATATATACATATATATATATTAGATAGATAGATAGATAGATAGATAGATAGAGAGCTATTTCAAAGAACTAATAATGTAGGTCATGTATATATATACATATATTTAATTATATGTAATATGTATACATAAAAATATATATATAACATATAGGAGATATTATATATATAGATATAATTATACATATACACTATTATATCATATATATATATTATATATCTACGCGTTATATATATATATATCATTAGATTATATATATATTTATATACATATGTGTGTGTGTGGTGTGGGTGTGTTGTGTTGTCGTGTGGGTTAGAGCCGGTTGGAGTTAGTGTCCCATCCATTTTAAGGCTGTGGTTCAAAAACTAACTGGATTGAAACTTGGAATTGCCTGAAGACAGCAGTTTTTAAGCCCACCCCCGAGCAATTAATGGGACAAAGCGTAAATAAAAAGGTGGGTTCGGAGTGAAACGCGCGGGAACAAAAGAGACAGGGAAGGGAAACCATGAAAGAAATTAATAATCGTTCGAAGAACCCTTCGCGGAAAAGAGGAACCGGAGGAGAGGAAAGTTAATATCTCGGCGGGGGGTTGAGAAATGGACAATCGGAGACAAACAGCGGCTTCTATGGGAGACACTGGGCGGGGGGAGATCTTCACCCGTTTTTATAAGGGACGATTAGAAAATAAAATCGAAAAACAGGCCCCCCCCCCCCGGAGGAATGTTGTCCCATTTGTTATAATACGCATTTTATTGCACTGATTAAATTTAATTGTAAAGAATTCTTTTGCCCCCCAGGTATTCAGAGTTGTACTTGGCCGTGGTAGAAAGTGACCTCTCCTATCTATCTCTCCTCTCTTCTCCTCTTCTCCTCTCTCTCTCTCTCTCTCTCTGTCGGGCTTTATTGATAACTAGTAGATCTGTTAAGTACACAAAATTCCACCCAAAATACATCGATAAGCTTCACAATGGAAAGACTAATGATAAAAGCCTTTTCGAGTCTCGGAGTCCTTATCAGCTCAGCCTTATCCTTTGAGACTCACAAAAGTCGTAATTTTGGGTTGGTGAGAAATAGGGGGGAGTAGGGGGCGATTAGGGGACCACATTCCTCAAGTCTTTCTGGGGATTCCTTGGGGTCCTTGATGGGGCTGAAGGCTAAAAGTGATAAATCACTTTTATCACGTCTCATTTTTTTAGTTTTCTGTGAAAGAAAACTATTGTGGTGACTCTGTCCGTCCGTCCGCCCTCAGATCTTACAAACTACTGAGGCTAAAGACTGCAAATTGGTATGTTGATCATCCAACGCCCAGTCATCAAACATAAGAAATTGCAGCCCTCTAGCCTCAGTAATTTTCACTGTATATGAGGTTAAGTTAGCCAGTTAGCCATAATCGTACTTCTGGCAGCACTATAGGTTCCAACAACATGGGCCACCACCGGACCATGGCTGAGTTTCATGGGTCGTGGCTGAGGCCACCAACGGACTGAAAGCAGTTTTACTTAAGTTTAGTTTGGTTTTCATCTCAAAGCTAAACGGAGTGGCGACTGGCTCTATTCTTCCCCGTGCAGGTCTCACGGCCTCAGGAAAGGGGAGGTTTGTATTCCATTCCCTGAGGATCCGATCCTGCCTCTGCGAGGTTGTTGGCTTCTGTCAGCCTCTTCCGTTGAGGTTCTTAATCTATTTAATTTGTCTATTCGTTAGTTATTTCTTTTAATTGTTTCTTTATTTATGTCTAGTTTTGCTTATCCGGAATTTTTGCATTTTCGGATCATTGCTTCCCTTTATTTAAGATTAGAATTTTAATACCTTTTCTGTTTCTATTTATTAATTCCTCTCTTTTCTATATATATTTTTCTCTTATTTTCCTCGTCTTTCTCAGCTTAGTTTCCTTCATGTGAGTTTGTCTTCTCCTAAGTTTCTTTTTTCCTGTATTTTTTTTTTATTTTGCCTTTCTTATTATCGCTCCTCTTCTAATAACCTCCAACTGTTTTTTATATTAATGTTTCTTTTTCTGCTCCTTCTTTCCCCGATTCAATTAGAAGAGAGAGAGAGAGAGAGAGAGAGAGAGAGAGAGAGAGAGTGAGAGAGCGAGAGAGGATTTGGTTTATTACCTAGTTTCAATTACCTAATAAACTATGAATTTCAGACCTGGGATATCTGATAACCATTCGTCCTTAATATTCCAACGGCTGCTTCCTCTGAATAGGACTGAAAGGATGTTGGATTCATTAATCTGGAGCACTGACGAATTAAACGCAACGTTACCAAACATCGCCGTTATCAGATCGAAGAGAGACGGCATCTTGGTTGAATATGGCATGATCACATCGCCTGATCATTTATGTATCTGTTGAAAGGATATGTAACTTCATGTGGTGATAATTGTATTAAAAGAATCAAGATGAATTAAATGAAGCAATAAAGAAATTAAAGTATACTAGCAAACATATGAATACAGAAATTATGTATGAAAATTCGTAAAGTAACTAAGTCTACGGGCGTAACCAGCCTCGTTTCACGGGCAGAACCAGCTCCGTTTCAGGGAATCCCTTCTCACCCCCAGGCCCTTCGGAGGGCGGGTGGAGGTAGGATGAAACCAAACCCCATTATTTTAGGGGGCCCCACTATAACACTGCCAAGTGCCAAGCCCATCGGCCCAGCGGACCAGCAGTGATTGAATGACGGACGGACAGACGTGAATGACGGACAGGACAGATTAAGCCATTATAGTAAGATTATATTAAGATATTAATAAGTTACCGAGTATGTTTAGAAGAAATTTGTCATTAAACCGAACATTACTGCGAGTTAATTAGTAAGAGTGAAACGAGAGCAGAATAAATAACAATAAGAGGAATAATTGTTTAGGTAATTTCAGTGGGGTAAATAAGTGAAAATATTTAAGATTTTGGAAGAAAAACAGATCAATGGTGGCAAACGCCATATCCTTTATTGGGAGAAATCCTTTGCAGTATAAGGACAATAACACAGTAATAGTTTTATCGATATAGTGATAATGATTGTTCGTGGACTTTGGTCTTTTCTGATGACCCATTTTCTCGGAAAAAGACTAAGTATGAATTGTCAGGTATTAATTGATAACTCTTCTATGGGTAAAAAAAAAGTCATTCGCATTTGATGCACAGACCAAGTAAAAGTCATAACAATAACAGTGGTTGTTGATATTTCATAACAATGTAGTAGGACATGGATTTGAAGTTACTGTTATTTCCATAAGTTCTTTTTGGTAAAATTGAACGTGTAGAACAGAATAGGTAACTGCTAATCGTTGGACCTTTATGTGAGAGAGAGGGAGAGGGGGGAGAGAGAGAGAGGGAGGACCGAGAGATGATGAGAGACGAGAGAGAGAGAGGAGAGGAGATAACAAAACGAAAAGGTTATCAAAACGAGGGCTGTTATATTCGAGAGGAAGGGAAAATAGAAAAAAAATAAGTAAAAATGATGATAAAATAAATGAAAAGGCCCTGATACAGAAATCGAAAGTCGTGTGAAAAAAAAGAGAGCAGATGAAAAAGTGCTTTAGAATTCAGTGAAAATTGGGACGCATTTCATATAGATTATGGGTCATCGCATGATTCAAAGGTCGGGTAATGGGTTTAGTTAATGACTGAAGGAGGGATAATATAGAACTTAGTCTCACCCAGGCAGCAACTGCGGAACAGAATTTGTTGAATTTTGGGGGATCAGTTTCATCAGTTTTCCAGTTGACAGGCAATCCTGAGTTTAAAAATATAACTGTCATTCCTGTTCATGTCACGAATGCATTTCCTCAATCAATAGACAAGATCAATTGTGTTCCGTGCAGTTTC
>NC_061105.1:48655141-48677641 GCF_015104395.2 Macrobrachium nipponense | reverse complement strand
TATTAGTGTCTATTCGAGTGTGGGTTTTTTTCGTGTCTACATTTTTGCCAATTAGATTTTGCAGAGGAAATGAGTTACCGTTTTTACGGAGGACCAAATATATCACCTTTTTTATTTTTTTTTGGAGGGAAATAAATACTTTTTGAGGATTTGGAAATTTAAAAATTTTTACCTTTTTATGGAGGAAAAAATGAATGAATCTTTTGCAGAGGGAAGGAATTACCTTTTTGCAGAGGAAAAGATTACCTTTTTTACGAAAAGAAATAAATTACCTTTTTTTACGGAGAGAAATGGGGCGAGGCTTGTTTTTGTCCAGAACATAAATAATCGATTGAACAATGGATTAATATTTGTGTTTGTGAGAGAGAAGAAGTGAGAGTGAGGGTGAATGCTTTTGGAAGATTACTGAAGGGGATTTTCTCGACGAGAATGAAGGAGACAATAAAATTGCTGTGGGATTCACGAGAATCTGACAGACTGACAATTTTCTTGATTTCGTTTATCCTCTGTGAGTTTCATAGATCTTCAATGGGTGCGTTAATTCCAAAGGTTAAACGGTGTTCAGTGAAAATGGTTATCATTCAGTGATAGACGAGAAAAACGCATCGATTTGGAATTCTTGAACAATATGTTAATTAAAAGACGCAAATCAATGCTAGTGAATATCTCCAAATCATCTCAGTAAATAACTTCTTTCCAAGAAAAAATTCACTCCGAGTTCTAAAAAAAATAAAATGTTCAGAATCAAATATCTGCTGATAAATGAAACACACCCAAAAAAAATAAACGTTTCTCTCTCTGGAAGCAGAATAATTGCAACAAAAGCATTCGACTCAGTTTCCTATTGAAAGGAATTAATGAAGAACAGCTTCTGGTCATATCAGGACACTGGACAAATGTTTCAGCTCTGCAAGACCTTCGTGATCGGTAGGAAATTCATACCTTTATCTCATAAGACCTATTAAAGCTCTTAAGGTGTTCAGTTATAATTTAATCACTTACGAAACATCTGGCTCGATCGTTTTAGTTATATATCTCTTCTACTTTTTCTATGAAGTTTATGAAGTTTTGGTTGGTGAGTTTGGCTTCTGATTTCCTAATGACGCTTTGATTGAAGTTCGTTACTGGGATATTGTTGAAGTTTATTTTAAATCTATTTGTCAGTGTATTCAGATAACGTTTTCTTTTCTTAATATATATACATATTTTATATATATGTATATATATATATATATATATATATATATATATGCATATATATATATATATATATATATATTTTTATATATATATATATATATATATATATATATATATATATATATATATATATATATTAAGAAAGAATGAACAGCAACTTAACAGACATTTCTTGTTTTCTCTGCCTTGTTTATATTTTATTATTAAAATTTGCTTTGCCTACCGAATGAGCAAAAGGGCATTGATAGTGAATTTAGATATATATATATATATATATATATATATATATATATATATATATATATATATATACATATATATATATATAAATTCACTATCAATGCCCTTTTGCTCATTCGGTAGGCAAGCAAATTTTAATAATAAAATATAACAGCAGAGAAAACCAGAAATTTCTGTTAAGTTGTTGTTCATTCTTCTTAATACGTAGAAGCACACAGTATGATCTATATAAAAGTATATATTTTCTGAAGCACAATCATTACTACCTGCCCAGGGAATTCTGTTTAACAAAGGTATTATTTTATTTTTTTTATTTTATGAGCTCATCAAACTTTCCTACCTCCCTTTGTACAGCATTATTAAAAGCAATCTCATGTAGTATGCTTGCTTTTGTCTGCAGAGCTTTGCTTCCTGGAAGAAAACTAATTGGAATTAAAAACAAAATCCAGAGAAAAATAGTGGATATTGAAACGAGTTCTGGCCTCAGATACTTAGGTAATTAACCTTTTCTGAAAGTCAAAATATAGAATGATAAAGTTCTTACAATGGGGTATTTTTGTTGAACAACTTTGTCTTCTTAGTTCCGTTTTTTCAATAGATTTGGACATGTGGCGTTTATTGTGTTCGTTGTTTTCTGAAAACAGCTGCTTTCAGTTCGTTTTCTCGTCTTATTTACGAGACAACGACATTAAATTTTAGTCGGCATTCCTTACTGGTTTATTTAATACTTAATTAATTTACTTAATTTACATCTTTCACACTTCCAATGAAACGTTACCTGAAAATAAAATAAAAAACATTTTGTATCTTGTCTGAAGGAAACCTTCTTTCATGAGTGTATTGAAACTTATTTTAATTTTGTTGGGTGCGAGAGAGACGGAATAAAATGATCCTTTCCTCAACAGCCATTCACTTCTTCTATGGGCACTTCTGTCCCTTGTGGCTGCTGGTCAATCTGTGAGCCTCTCTTCGGACTGCAAGGGAGAATTCCCTTCCCATCTCCCGCACGCCACGATTTTAAGATCACGTTTTCATTATTGGAAAATAGCGTCAAGGAATACGTTGATTTTCCTGAAGAAAAGGCGTGATATTTTAGGAGATAGAGTTATACTCATATGTTGTTTTCCAGATTTTTTTCAGGTAATATATGAGTAAAATTATATTTATCAACTGCCAATATGCCAAAGGAATACCAGTGAGGAGAAATAATAATTTCCTGTCTTGTTTCATTTTTACAAATATTTTTTTTTCTTTTCTTGTTCTTGATCATGACAGTCTGTGATTCTCATATCAGGAGAGAGAGAGAGAGAGAGAGAGAGAGAGAGAGAGAGAGAGAGAGAGAGAGAGAGAGAGAAGTATGATAATTCAGTGCGTGCATGTTTTTACAATAAGGAGTAAAACTATGCACTACTTATTCAAAATTAAAGTAAGTGAGATCATATTGCAAATAAGATTTTGACATGTCTAATAAAGTGTACCTTGAACTACCTAACTAAAGGGGACACATCATGTCGTAAACACTCATGAAGAGAAGCTTCCTGCAAAAATTAAGCTGGAATGCTGATATGCTGCAATCTGCATCAAGTGAACTTGACGAAACTTTGTAAACGAATTCCGCCTCTTTGATGCGCTAGTTGAGCAAGTTTTGCGAAATTTCTTGTCTCAGTGTTTTACTGATTTTTTTGCACATTTCCTTAAATCTAAGTAATCTTTTTCTAATTGGATTAAAAATAATGTGTAAAGAGAGGAAGGAAAATATTATTTTCCTCTCGTTTTACTTTTACTTTTAAATGAATAGGAACAGAAGGCAGTAGATACAAGAGAAACAATAACAAATTCGCTTATCTCCACCAATACCACCACCACCACCACCACCTCCTCCTCCTCCTCCTCCTCTCCTCCTCCTCCTCCTCCTCCTCCTCCTTTTGCGTCACCAGGTGAATAGAAGAGAGAGGGAGAAGTATAAGGTTTGCACAAGAAACATCTTTCCGTTTTGCAATCATGTGATGACGAAGTGATGCAGTTCGTCAACGTCGAGTTGATAACCAAAATGACTTTGAGGTTAAAAAACGTTTTCCAGTGGAACGTTCTGAAGACATATTGCCTCGACTGTCCTGCAACTGCGGATGTGATGTTTTTGTCATCTCTTACAGAATGGATCGCATTTCTCACAGTTTGTAAGGTAAAAAAGGAAATAATCTGGCAACATCGAAGATGCTTCTGTTACATTTGATGCATGGCGTTCGCAGGGGGCAAGGGAAGCATTTGCGCCGCCCCAACGAACCCCCCACCCCCCCCCCCCCCCCCTTTGAATTCCTGAAAAAAAAACACATGGAAAATACAAAATGAATAAAAAAATCATCAGAATTTTCCACAGATGATGTAGTTGAGGTAATCTGTTATATAAAAAGTGCCATCATTTTGCATCTAAGCACTTCGGGAAACATTTTTTTTTTTTCTTTTTTTTTTTTCGAAAAAGGGGAAGGGAATACCCCCTCCCTTTAGACCCCTCTACTCTACTAACTTTACTTATATTTTTTATTATTATTATTTTTATAATATATATTTTTATTTGTATTGATATATTAGTTTATCATTATTATTTTTTTCATTATTTTGACCTATATGTTTTTTTTTATATTTTTTTTTTTTCCTAAATTATTACTATTGTATTTTATTGTTTTATATTATTTTTTTTTATTTTTTTTTTCCTTTTTTTATTTTACTATTGTATTTTTTGTTTTTTATTTTCATTATTATATTAAATTTTTATTAGTTATTTTATTTTGAATTATAATTATTATTTTATTATTTATTTATTTGTATTTTTTATTTTTTTTTTTATCTTTATCGCTTTTATATTTATGTTTATATTTATATTATTTTTATTTATATTATTTTATTATTTTTATTTTATAATATATATATTATTTTCATTCCATTTATATTAATTAATTTGTTTAACTTTTTATTATTATTTTTATTTTTTTTATTTTTTATTATTATTGATTGATATTTTATAGTTTTTTTTATTTAATAATTATTTTATTTTTTTTTATTTTAATTCTAATTTTTATATTTTATTATTAGTATTGTTGTTTATTTTATTTTTTGGTTGTATTATTTTATTGTTTTTATTTCATTTATATTATTCTAGTTTTCTTTATTATTCATTTCATTATTTTTCTTTTATTTTTTGATCCAATTTTTTTTTTTACAAAAAAAATTCTTATTTTTATTATTTTTATTTATTATGTTATTTTTATTTTCATAATGATTTACTAGTTTTATTATTGAGTACTTTTTATTTATATTTATTATTTTATTATTGTTTACTTGCATTCTAATTTTTATTCTTATTTCTTATTTACAAAAGTATTACTATTATTGTCTTCCTCTTTTTTATTATTACTAATCTTATTTTCATATTAGTGATATTATTTATTATTTTATTTCATATTTTTATTTCTGTATTTATTATTTGTGATTTTAAAATTTTATTATTATAATTTTACTAATTGTATTTATAGTTTTATATTTTTATTTATATTTTTTTTTCATTATTATTATATTATTTTAGTATTATTTATTTTTTATATATATTGTTTGTATTTTTAAATGTTATTATTATAATTTTTCTAATTGCATTTATATTTATATATTTTTTATCATTTTAATTATTTTATATATTTTATTTCTATATATTTATTAATATTAATAGATTTTATTCATATTAATTTTTATTACTTTTATTTATATTTTTATTGTTATTTAATTATTTTTACCTTTATTCAGGAAGGAAACCATCATTTAAACAGGTTAAATTTAAAGTAATATCTGCCTCAGCGGCAGCAATATTACGTAGGTAAGTCTATTTTAGTTTTATTCAAAGATGCCAGAGGCTGTAGTTAAACACTTGTTGTAGAACCCGTAGTGTTTTTCAAGGGTAAATTTTTATTCCAAATCTAGATTCTGACTATTCCTTGGCACTACTTAAACAGGCTAGTAGAGTGCCTATGGACGTCATTTTTACATGGAGGGTCAAGATCAGTGTACAAATTTATATATCAGACTATATAGATATACTATGATATCAAAGTTTCTCTCTCTCTCTCTCGTCTCTCTCTCTCTCTTGATACTTTTCAATCTTTTCCCTCCTACTCTAGTGTTACTTGTATTGCAACATAAATGAGTGATACTTCTTCTTAATGTTGTCAATCAACGTCACGTCTGGTCTATTGGCAAGTATTAGCTTTTTGTGGTGTACTGATACCACAGTCCCCGAGGATATTTGCTTGATCACTTTCTATCAGTAAGATCCTACCCATTTACACTCTGCTCGTCATATTTCAGTTCTGAAAGAGGGAAGGCGGTCTTTTTAACTATGTTGACATTTTAACATCGCTAAATTATGGTGTCTGGTGCCACATAAATCAGGAAAACATAAAGAAATGTTTAGATTTTTATTGATTTCCCAAAAATATTTCGGTATGTGATGTCATATCTGTAGTATGACGTCATCATCCGTTTAGCAAATTTCAATTACAACTAGAATTAATATTAAGCAGAGATTTCTTCGAGGAATTACAACTACAGTTACCGTAATAATGTGTAATGAACAACATTTCAATTAAATTAGAATTACTACATGCCTGCCTTCATCGCAGAGCCGCACAGGTGTAAAGGGGGCGTGGCTTAGGCAGGCAAGAGATGACGACAAGCTTATTTCCTTCGCTCCTGATGCAACCACGTTACTTATGCCCACCTTTTGTATGACCAGCATGCGCCTGTGTAAGATATTCTCTTGCCACGCCCAGGAGGGGGCTATAAAGAAACCCACGCCAGCACCAAACATCAGGAGACTTCTTGTATAGATGTTTTCAACAAAGTTACACAACGAGGCTTCTGGGATATTGAGTGGGGATGACACTACCTCTCTCTGTAGATACCTTGGTTCTGGAGGACTGTAGGATTAGTCTGGAGGTATGTAAGGAACTGCGAGGGCCCTGGGACTGTGAAAAGGTAGGAGGAGGCTTAAAATCCTGTCCTAGCTGGACGGTACAACCTCCATAGTACATACCTTAGAGCGGTGAGGTCGGGTGACTCTCAACCAGACAGTAGGCAAGATCAATTAACGCGGTTGAGTGTTTCCTTTGTGACGAATTGGTGCCTGTCAACCCTGTCTCCATAAGAAATCTCATCTCCGCGAATGATGGATGTCTGCGACACCAATGTCATCGAAAGCTCGGACCTGGTCGGGCAGGATAGCGACCTCTGGGAGGTGCAACAAATATAGGGCCGGGTCCTGTGAATGGAGGACCTACTAGAACTGAAGGATTGTCCGTCCCAATGTCATTGCAATGGCCAGTAACCCGCAGCTACTTTCTTGGGGCATCTCGACCAGGAAGCGGTGTACCCATTCACTTTGCACACAAGTCGTATAACAAAACTCTGATGAAGTCGTGCTTGGATCCATATTCTGTATTACTTTTGTCATGTGAATCATGGCTACTACGAAGAGTAGTGGGGACAGTGAGTCGCCCTTGAAGATCCCTCTCCTGATGTTAACCTCTGTTAGTCTTATCCCAAAGTTTGTAAATACTGTATTTCAGTAGCCCATTGTATTTTTGAGAAAACTGATGGTGCTTTCCTCTGCCCCATATATGTTCAAGGATTATGCTTATTATTATTATTATTTTATTTTTCTAATTATTATTTTTTCATTTTTATTTTTTATATTTATTATAGTGATTAGTATTGTTTTGTTTTTATTTTTATTTGATTGCATATATTTTATAGTTTTTATTTTTTTTTATTATTATTTTATATTTTACTTATTTCATCACTTGTATTTGCTTTTTCTTAAATTTATCTTTTTATTTTAAATATTTTCATTTCAATTTATTGTTATTATTTTATTAGTTTTATTTATATATTTATTTTTTATATATTTCATTTATATATTTTTTACCGTTATTTATTATTATTTTATTTGTTATTTTTATTTTAGATTAATTTTTTTTTATATTATCCTTTTGTTTACTTATTTTTATTTTTATTTTTATTATTTTTCATGTGCATATATTCTTTTATATTTATAATTTATAGAATTATTTAAATTTTATATTTATTTTCTATTTTGTTAGTTGATTTATTTTATATTTTCATTAATTTTATTATTTCATTTTCATTATTATTATTATGTTATTATTATTATTATTATTATTATTTTATTATATTTATTATTTTATTATTATTATTATTATTAATTATTATTATTAGGTATTATTATCATTATTATTATTATTATTATTTTTTGGGTTATATATTTATATATTATTGTTTTAATTAATAATTTTTGTAATATATATAAGTATTTTAATTGATTAGATTTTTATTTTTATTTATATTACTTTTCATTTTACTTTTATTTTGTTTTATTTTAGTTATTACTATTCTTAGTATTCTGTTTATTATTATTATTTATTGTACTAATATTTTGTTAAAATTTTATATTCATTATAGTTTCATTTTATTTTTATTATATTTATTCATTTGTTTTTTATATATTATTCATTTCTATTCATTTATTTATATATTAATTAATTTTTATGAAATTTTCATTTATTTATTTTGATATATTTTTATTCGTCTTTTTCATTTATGTATTAATTTTTCATTATTCATTATTATTTTTATTTATTTATTTATTTACTCATTTATTTTTATTAATTATTATTTGTTCGTTTTTTTTATTTATTTATTTATTTTTATATTTTTATTTATTTTCATTGATTCTTATTTGTTTTTATTTAATCTTATTTATTTTATTTTTATTTTTGATTATTTATATTTATTTATTTATTTATCATTATTTATTTATTCATTTATTGTTTTTATTTATATATATTTGTTTTTATTTATCATTTTGATAATTTATTTATTTCATGTATTTATTTATTTATTTATTTTATTTATTTATTTTTTATTTCTATACATTTTTTATATATATTTTTATTTATTTCTTTACTTATTTTTATTATTATTATTTATTTATTTTTAGTATTCATCAATTAATTAATTAATTTATTTATTTATTTATTTATTTCATTTATATTAATTTATCTAATTTATTTATATATTTTTATTTATTTATATTTATTTTTCTTTATATGTTTATTATTTATTTATTTATTATATATTTCATTTATCTATTTTTATTTATCTAGTTTTATTGTTTTTAATTTATTTCTTTATTTGATTTATTTATTTATTTATTTTATTTTATTTATTTATTTATTTTTTATTTTATTTATTTTAAATTTATGTTTTTTTATTTTTTAATTATTCTTTTTATTGTTTATATTTTATTTTATTTTTTTGTTAATTTTAGTTATGCATTTATTTTTTTATGTTTATTTATTTATCCTTATTTAGTGATTTATTGATTTATTCATTTTTATATACTTTTCGTTTATTTATTTATTTATTTTATATACTTTTCATTTATTTTTATTTATTTATTTTTAATAATCTTTATTTATTCGCTTTTATCTATTTATTTTTAATTTTTAATTTATTTTCGTTAATTTTTATTTATTTATTTGTTTTTTATTCTACTTTTATTTTTATTTATTATTTTTCATTTTTACTATTAATAATATTATTTTGTTTTTCTTATTTTTTTGTTTTTTTTATTTTCATATACATTACTTATATTTTAAAAATGTTATTGTTATTATATTTTCACAAATTGTATTTATTATTTTGATAATTTATAATTATTTTTATAAAATTTCATCATTATCATTTTACTATTTGTATGTTATTATATTTTTGTATTTTTTATTTTCATTATTTTTTATTTTTATTTTAAATTTTTTTATATATATGACTATTAACATCAGGTTAATTTTTATATTATTTTATTTGTACTATTTTTCTATTATTATTATTTGTATTTTTTTTATTTTAATTTACATTGATATAATTTCATTGCTTTTACCTTTATACAGGAAGTAAACCATCTTTTAAACTTGTTAAATAAAATTAAAATCTGCCTCACCTGCAGCAATATTTTTTAGGTGTTTTTTCATAATTAACATTTTCTCTTGTTGTTTAAACTGTTAAACAACGCACGGAACGTTGGCATGTCTAAAATAGGTCGTTATGAAAGTCAATTTTATAATTTATTGAAAGATGCCAGAGGCTGTATTGAAACTTTCGTTGTATAACCTGTAGAGTTTTTCTTTTTTCAAGGGTAAATTTTTACTCCAAGTCTGGATTTCTGACTATTCCTTGGCACCACTTAAACAGGCTAGTAGAGTGCCTGTGGAGGTCATTTTCACATGCAGGGTCAAGATCAGTGTACATATTTATATATCAGTCTTTACAGATATTTTTTTGTGATACTTTCTTTTTTCTTCTTAATGTTGTCAATCAACGTCACGTCTGGTCTATTGGCACATATCACCTTTTGTGTATTGATACCACAGTCCCCTAGAATATTTGCGTTGATCGTTTTCTATCAGTAAGCTCCTACCCATTTATACTCTGTCGTGAAATTTCAGTTTTGAAAGAGGGAAGGCGGTCTTTTTAACTATGTTGACATTTTAACATAGCTAAATTATAGTGTCGGGTGCCACATAAATCAGGAAAATATAAGAAAATGTTTAGATTTTTATTGATTTCTGTGAAACATATCGGTATGTGACGTTATATCTGTAGTATGACGTCATCATTTCGTTTTAGCAAATTTCAATTACAACTAGAATTAATTTTAAGCAGAGATTTCTTTGATGAATTACCATTACAGTTACTGTAAGAATGTGTAATGAACAACATTTTAATTAAATTAGAATCACTACAAGCCTGCCTTCATCGCACAGCCACCCAGGTGTAAAGGGGGCGTAGCCAAGGCAGGCAAGAGATGACAAGCCAATTTCCTTCGCTCCAGATGCAACCACCTTACTTATGCCCACCTTTTGTATGACCAGTAAGCACCAGTGTAAGAGACTCTCTTGGCACGTCCAGGAGAGGTTTATAAAGAACTACGCCAGCACCAAACATCAGGAGACTTCTCCTACACATGTTCAGCAAAGTACACAAAGATACTTCTGGGATATTGAGTAGGGATTACGCTACTTCTCTTTGTACATATCTTAGTTCCTGGAGGACTGTAGGATTGATCTGGAGGTATGTATGTAACTGCGAGGGCCCTGGGACTGTGAAAAAGGTAGGAGGAGGCTTAAAATCTTGTCCTAGCAGGGACGTTATAACCTCCATAGTACATACCTTAGAGCGGTGAGGTCGGTTGACTTTCGACCAGACAGTAGGCAAGAAGATCTTAACGTGGTTGAGTGTTTCCTTTGTGACCAATTGGTGCCTGTCAACCCTGTCTCCAAAAGGAATCTCATCTCCGCGAATGATGGATGTCTGCGCACCAGTGTCATCGAAAGCTCGGACCTGGTTGGTTGGCAGGATAACGACCTTTGGGAGGTGCAGCAAATATAGGGCCCTGCGCTGGAGGGCCTACTAGAACTGAAGGATTGTCCGTCCCTGTCATTGCAATGGCAGTAACCGCAGCTGCTTTCCTGGGGCATCTCGACCAGGAAAGAGGTGTGCCCATTCACTTTGCACAAGTCGTAGAAACTCTCGCTGAAGTCGTGCCTGGATCCATATTCTGTATTACTTTTGCCATGTGAATCATGGCTGCTAAGAAGAGTTAGTGGGGACAGTGAGTTGCCCTGGAAGATCCCGCTCCTGATGTTAACCTCTACTAATTTTGTCCCAGAGCTTGTAAATACTGTATTTCAGTTGCCCATTGTATTTTTGAGGAAACTGATTGTGCTTTCCTCGCTCCCCATATTGTTCAAGGATTTTCTGCTTATTATTTATTATTTTGTTGTTCTAGTTATTTTTTTTTTTCCATTATTATTTTTATAATTTATTATAGTGATTAGCATTGTTTTTTATTTTTTTTTTTTTTATTTTATAATATATTTTATTAGTTTTAATTTAACATTATTTATTATTATATATATTTTAGTTATTGTTTCATCACTTTTATTTGGTCTTTATTAATTTATTTTTTATTCTAAATATTGTTATTTCAAATTATTGTTATTATTTTATTAGTTTTGTTTTATTTATATATTTATTTTTCTTATATATTTAATTTCTAATAATTTTGATCTTATTATTATTTTTATTTTGTTACTTTTTTTCGATTTTATTTCTATTTTCAATATAATTTATTTACAATATTTGTTTTTTTTCATATGCATTTATTTATTTTATTTTTATTATGTTATATTTATAATTTATAGAATTATTTTAATTTTTATATTTATTTTTCATTTCTATTAATTTATTATTTTTCTTCTCAAGATTACTTATTTCAATTCATTATTATTATTATTTTCAATATTGATTTTATGGGAATTATATTTATTTATTATGATGTTTGAATTTATTAATATGTAATATAATATATATATATATATATATATATATATATATATATATATATATATATATATATATATATATATATATATGTGTGTTTTAATTGATATATTTTTATTTTTTATTTATATTACTTTTAATTTTACTTTTATTTTATTTTCATTTTAATTGTATTATTCTTAGTATTCTGTTTATTATTACTATTTTATTTTACCAATTATTTTTTTATTTTATATTTTATTATAGTTTTTATTTTTTTATTATATTTATTTATTTATTTATTTATTTATTTATTTTTATTTTGTTTATTTATTTTTATTCATTTATATATTAATTTCATATATATTTTTATTTATTTATTTTCATATATTTTTATATATTTTTTTTATTTATTTATTCACTTTGATTTATTTATTCATATATTTTTATTTATTTATTTACTCATTTATCTTTATTAATTATTGTTTGTTTGTTTTGATTTACGTTATTCATTTTTCTTTTTATGTATTTATTCATTTTCACTTATTTTTATATTTTTTTATTTTATTCTTATTTTTTTTTATATATTTTTTCATTTATTTTCATTTATCTTATTTATTTATGTTTATTCATATATTTTATTTTTATTTATTTTACTTATTTATTTATTTATCTTTATTTATGTATTCATGCATTGTTTTTATTTTTATATATTTGTTTATTTATTTTAATAATTTATTTATTTTCATGTTTTATTTTTTCTTTATTTATTATTTATTTATTTATTATTTTTTTTTTTCTTCACTTATTTGTTTTTATCTTTTCCTTCATTTATTTATTTGTTTATTTCTATTTATTTATTTCATTCTTTATTTATTTTTCTATTTGTATATATTTATTTATATTTAGTTATTAATTTTTTTTATTTATTTTTTTTCTTTATTTTTCTTATGTTTTATTTTTTTTTTTATTTTTTTTTATTTATTTATTTTCTTTATATGTTTATTATTTATTTATTTATTTATTGATTGGTTTATGTATATATTTTTATTTATTAATTTTTTTATTTATTTTCATTTTTTATATATATTTTATCTATTTATTTATTTTATGCATTTATATATGTTTATTTTTATTTATTTTTATTGTTTATTTATTTTTTTTTATTTTTGATTTTTCATTTAGTTATTTTTATTTATTTATTTATATTTATTTATTTATTTATTTAATTAATCAGCTAATTATGAATTTATTTATTTATTTATTAATTTGATTTTTTATTATTATTTTTGTAATTATTCATGTGTTTTTATTTATTTATTCAATTTATTTGTTTTTTATTTATTCTTGTCATTTAGTTTTTTTTATTTATATATATATATTTATTTAATTATTTACTAATATTTCTCTATTTATATTTTTTTATTTACTTATTTTTATTATTTTTCTATTTTTATTTTCTATTTGTATTTCTGTGTACTTTATTTCTTTATTATTTTTATTTTTATTTAATAATTTATTTTTATTTATTTATTTATTCTTAATTATTTCTATTTATTTATTTATTTCATTATTTATTTTTAATTATTTATATAATTATTTAATTTTTGTTAATTCTATTTATGTATTCTTTATGTTTTATTTATGTTTATTCTTTATTTAGACATTTATTTTTAATTTATTTATTTATTTATTCATTTTTCTATACTTTTTTATTTATTTTGTTTATTTATTTACTTATCTTTTTTTTATATATTTCATTTATTTTATTTTATTTTATTTATTCATTTTCATATTTATATATTCATTTATTTTTTATTTACATGTTTATATTTTTTTTAAATTTATTTTTAATTATCTTTATTCATTCTTTTTTATCTATTTATTTTAAATTTTTTATTTATTTTTTTTCGTTAATTTTTTTATTGAATTTATTTGTTATATTCCTACTCTTATTTTTATTATTATTTTTCATTTTTGTTTTTATTATTGATAATATTAATTTGTTACTCTTATTTTTTATTTTTTATTTTCATGTGTATTACTTATATTTAGAAATTTTATTGTAATATATTTTACAAATTGTATTCTTATTATTTTTTGATAATTTTATTATTATTTTTATTTGTATAGTTATTATTTGTATTACTAAATTTCATCATTATCATTTTACTAGTTGTATATTATTAAAATATTTTTATATTTTTCTTTTTATTATTTTGCAATATATTTTTTATATTTTTTATTTATAACTATTAATATAGGTTATTTTTATTTCTATATTATTTTTATTTGCACTATTTTTCTATTATTTTTATTTGCATTTTAAATTTTAATTTACACTGATATTATTCATTATTTTTACCTTTATTCTTGAAGTAAACCATCTTTTAAACTTGTTAAATTAAAATTAAAAATCCGCCTCAGCTGCAGTTATAATTTTTAGGTCTTCTTTCATAATTAACATTTTCTCTTTGTTGTTTAAACTGTTAAACAACGCACGGAACGTTGGCATGTCTAAAAATAGGTTAGTTATGAAAGTCAATTTTTAATTTTATTGAAAGATGCCAGAGGCTGTATTGAAACTTCGTTGATAACCTGTAGAGTTTTTCAAGGGTAAATTTTTACTCCAAGTCTGGATTCTGACTATTCCTTGGCACCACTTAAACAGGCTAGTAGAGTGCCTGTGGAGGTCATTTTCACATGCAGGTTCAAGATCAGTGTACATATTTAAATATATCAGTCTTTATACTATGATATCAAAGTCATTCTCTCTCTCTCTCTCTCTCTCTCTCTCTCTCTCTCTCTCTCTCTGTCTCTCTCTCTCTCTCTCTCTCTCTCTCTCTCTCTCTCTCTCTCTGTCCTGATACTTTTCAATCTTTTTCCCTTCTACTCTGGTGTCACAAGGTATTGCGACATTAGTGAGTGAAACTTTCTTCTTAATGTTGTCAATCAACGTCACGTCTGTCTATGGCACATATCACCTTTTGTGTATTGATACCACAGTCCCCGAGGATATTTGCTTGATAGTTTTCCATCACTAAGCTACTACCCATTATACTCTGTCGTGAAATTTCAGTTTTGAAAGAGGGAAGGCGGTCTTTTTAACTATGTTGACATTTTAACATAAATCAGGAAAATATAAGAAAATGTTTAGATTTTTATTGATTTCTGTAAACATTTCGGTATGTGGACGTCATATTTGTAGTATGACGCCATCATTCGTTTAGCAAATTTCAATTACAACTAGAATTAATATTAAGCAGAGATTTCTTCGAGGAATTACAATTACAGTTACCGTAAGAATGTGTAATGAATAACATTTCAATTAGATTAGAATTACTACAAGCCTGTCTTCATCGCACAGAGGCCCAGGTGTAAAGGGGGCGTGGCCTAGGCAGGCAAGAGATGACGACAGGCTGATTTCCTTCGCTCCTGATGCAACCACGTTACTTATGCCCACCTTTAGTATGACCAGCATGCGCCTGTGTAAGAGATCTCCTGCCACGACCAGGAGGGGACTATAAAGAAAACCACGCCAGCACCAAACATCAGGAGACTTCTTGTATAGATGTTCAACAAAGTACACAAAGAGGCTTCTGGGATATTGAATAGCGGTTACGCTACCTCTCTTTGTACATATCTTAGTTCCTGGAGGACTGTAGGATTGGTCTAGAGGTATGTAAGGAACTGCGAGGGCCCTGGACTGTGAAAAGGTAGGAGGAGGCTTAAAAATCTTGTCGTAGCAGGACGGTATAACCTCCATAATACATACCTTAGAGCGGTGAAGTCGGTTGACCCTCGACCAAACAGTAGGCAAGACCATTTTAACGTGGTTGAGGCTTTTCTTTGTGACGAACTTGTGCCAGTCAACCCTGTCTCCGTAAGGAATCTCATCCTCTCGAATGATGGATATCTGCGCACTAGTGTCAATGCTTACAGTCTCGATTAAGGTATCTATTTCCTTGATGCTCTTACCATACAGCTTGATGTCGTCCGTGAACATGAGATGGTTAATTGTGTTGCTTCCCTTCTTGAGTTGGTACCCTGCATCCATCATTGTGATATTGCCCCTGAGTAGGAGAGGTTAACATCAGCATCGGGACCTTTCAAGATGACTCACTGTACCCACTACTCTTCGTAGTAGCCATGATCTCCATGACAAAAGTACTATAGATGATGGATGCTGGGTCCCAACTCAAGAGCAGGCCCTAAGAAACCAAATATGCTTAAAGAACGATAGATGGAAATAACATCTCCCCCATATGTAGTAAGTGCAATACGAAAAACGAGACCATGACACACACACACACACACACACACACACACACTCACACTCACACTCACACACACACACACACACACACACACACACACACACACATATATATATATATATATATATATATATATATATATATATATATATATGTACATATATGTACATATATATGTATGTGTGTGTTCATGCACTTGCACCGCCATCAACCTACTACGTCCAAACTAATCAACTTACCTTTTAGCGTTTGGTTTTTTCACTGAATGGATGGAATTTTGCCTCTGTGCAGCGATGAACCAACTCGCGAATGATATTCAGTTATTTATTAATTGAATCTCATCCTTGTCCAAACAAGTGTGGTGGCATGAATTAAAAATAATAGTGTATAAATAGTATTTGCTCAAAAAATAGGGAGTTAAGGTCATGACAAATTGGGACTCAAAAGGCCCCTTTCAGAAAATTCCTGTTGCCAGAGGTATCAGCAGTTTTGTTTCCTTTTTTTAGGGAAATTCCTAGAGTTTATGCTCTGCCTTCCTTATTGGCCCACACACCTGCGAAACTGCCTGGTCAAGTTTGTGCTACTTTGGCTGCCAATAGTTTTTCCCTTCAGGATACGGCTGTGTTATGACACAAGATGAGCTCCGAAAAGTTTCTCTCTCTCTCTCTCTCTCTCTCTCTCTCTCTCTCTCTCTCTCTCTCTCTTTACACCACATTTAAAAAATGGCTTGATAAACAGTGTTCACTTCTAGAATACAGCGTTGAAAATCCAATCTAGTCCCCCCTCCCCTTCTCTTCTCTCTCATCTCTCTCTCTCTCTCTCTTCTCTCTCTCTCTCTCTCTCTCTCTCTGCCTATATACCTATATCTGACAAGAACGGGCACATAAAGTTCATACGTTTAGGGTAAAAAAAATTAGTTGCAATTAAAAGAACAGTTTAAAAGAGATACTGCACTCATTTTGACTATCTCACCAGCACACACTTATACATATATTTTCTTACCCTTTTTGGATTTTAAATTTTGTGGCGATTCTTGAATCATTTGCTGCAAGTTCTTGTAAAAATTTTCCTTTGTCAGTTTATATTTCCTTCTTCAGCTAACAGCATATTATACGTTCATG
This sequence comes from Macrobrachium nipponense, assembly GCF_015104395.2. Classification (NCBI taxonomy): domain Eukaryota; kingdom Metazoa; phylum Arthropoda; class Malacostraca; order Decapoda; family Palaemonidae; genus Macrobrachium; species Macrobrachium nipponense. The sequence continues at coordinate 48,660,357 of NC_061105.1, read as the reverse complement.
TGTCAGTTGTATATTATAACCTTAATGAACAAGAAAAGAAGATGAAAATAACTTTTCTTTATCGAAAAATATTTTCGACATATCAGTATTTCCATCGTAATCAAGAAAAGGAAAACAGAAGCCAAGGAAAAACTGAGATGAAGCAGATTCCGATTCTATTCTCCAGGCAGAAAGAACTTCTGATTTTCTCTCTCTCTCTCTCTCTCTCTCTCTCTCTCTCTCTCTCTCTCGCGTGTGTTTGTGCTGGAAACTCATTTAGAGAACACTTCTTCCTCATCTGAGTTGCGCCAAGAGTTAAGCCGTTTGAGATTGCTAAGAAAATCTCTATTATTGCCGTTCTTTGCTCCTATGTTTTTTCTGTCTTTGGTTGTGATAAAAATTCTTTAGAGATTAGTCAAAAGAGATACTTATAATTTTTGTTTTTATTTTCTTAAACTTTGATCATAGTAACTTGAGTTGAAATATTCTTTATAAAAACTCGCATAAAATCTTCTGGTTTCGTGCAGTAATTTTCTGACTTGAATCAGAAAACAGTTCAATACTCTTCTCATAAGTGCCTCAGTCCTACAGCTTATATTTAAATTAAGTCAATATCTCATTTTCAGCCATTGTTTAAAATGATTCTGTTCTAACTATTAAGAATATGAAATTTTTTATCATCAGTCCCTTTCGCCATTCTGTCTCCATGTTCAAAGGACAGCAGAATATGACATAATATTTTTGACGCAACGGCTCACCGGTCTGTAGTCTTCTTTACTGAAGTGTGTATTTGGGTATTTCTATAACTGAGTTCCAGTGAGTGAGAAGTTGAGGGAAGGGAAGTGGAAGGAAGTGTGGTGAGAAGGATCATGGAGAGGTGAGGAGTTTGCTCAGCAGTTTTGAAATGCCTTTGATACATCATCACCAAAGAAGTGGTTACATTTTTATTTTTATGTAAATATTGTCTCACTTTCTAAGAGACCAATTGCCATCTTCGGGAGGACTTCACTGGGACTAAGCATTGCCTGTTTTTAGGATAAGATTTTGAATACGTATCCTACGAGATTCACGAATATGTCAGGGTTCTGTAGAATGACTTGCTGTTTATCCGCGTAAGTTTTAATCGTAAGCATCCTTGAGCAATCATACAGTTGAATGAAGATAGCGCTTATATTATTGTTTTATCTGATACACAATATGTGAAGGTCATTCACGTTTTAATCGTAAGCATCCTTGAGCAATCATACAGTTGTATGAAGATAGCGTTTATATTTTTGTTTTATCTAACTTATACACAATATGTGAAGGTCAATTACGATTAAGACGAAATTTAAATTAATGTCGGAATCGTGGTTTTGAAAATGATTCCAGTTTAATTTGTCAATGGACGTAAATGTCCCAAGTGGTCTTCTTGTCATCCGATATAAGATGAAACTAGTTTTAATACGGACTTCTCTTTGTAATGATACATTTATAGGAAGAGTGTAAGAATACATTTTCTTCCGCTTCAACAAACTCTTCCGTTTTCTGCACATTTATCGCGTGTAATGAATTTTCGTTGGACTCTCATGAGACACATTACATCCAAAAGTGTTAGTGAAGAACAAAAAGATATTATCTTAATATCTAACAACAGTTTTGCCCACAGAAAACATCCAGGATTTACCTGTGCCCTCAGGTTTAAGGAAGCTTAGCTAAACATCGACCATGGCATCAAAACCATTTCTCTGGATGGATGCTGCCTCTAGATGTCATTTCTTGTTGAAGCCTCCCTCCGGGAGAATAGAATTCATTTCCTTTGTATGGGGGTTAAGGTTAAGGGTTAGGTTAGGCAGTATGGGTGGAGATGGGGGCCATCTCCACCCATACTGCCCACGCACCAAATTAACCTCACCCATACCACCCACACTCAGCTGTTAATCGGAAGCGCTGAAACGTGAGCCGAATAAATCGAAAATATTATTATTATTATTATTTGGTCTGAAGGCACCAAAGGAGCAAACTTTCTGTTTTCGTCTGCAGTGATAATAGTGAAGGAAGTGGATTTATCTTCGTATAACCAAGTGGGGGTCACTTGAGAAGTGTCGAATCTCTCTCTATCTCTCTCTCTCTCTCTCTCTCGAGTAATTCAGGAAACGTTTTGCCTCAGGGAATTGGAGAGAGAGAGAGAGAGAGAGAGAGAGAGAGAGAGAGAGAGAAGAGAGGGAGATTTTCATTATCAATACCTTTCCACATACACAGAACTGCGCCCTATTTTGCGCCATCCGATACTAATCCCTTAGTTCGAAACACGTCTGTCATGACAGGGATTAATCCCTTCATTAGCGACAATCCGTTCCCAGGTAGTTGCGGTTTCTAACAGTGAGTTACAACTGACCTTCGCTCTTTGGAGATCTTTTTTAAGGGGACTTTATTTATTACAGTCTTTGAAGAGGAGCGTTCGCTTTCACTTGAACTCATCTCGTTAATAAACTAATAAAAACTGCTCCGAAAATCGAGCTTTTTGTACAACGTATAATGCTGTATTAGCCGCGGCCCGTGAACTTTCAGCCACGGCCTATGGTGGCTGTTCTATAGCGTAGCAAGAGGCCCGATCATGGCTAACTATAACTTTCAATAAGATAAAACCTACTGATGATAGAAGGCTGCAATTTTGGAATGGTTGATGATTTGGGGGCGGATGATCAACATTCCAATTTGCAGCCTCTAGCCTTAGTAGTTTTTCAGATCTGAGGACGGACAGACAAATAGCCATCTCGATAGTCTTCTTTCACAGAAAACAAAAAAGGAAGCACAAATAGCATAGTAATCACAAATTTTCTCGCCTTTCATTCCTACGCTCAATTTGGCAGAAGGGATTTGGAGCAAAATTGGGTCAAAATCAAAGAAGCATATGAGACGCCTTAGCGGAATCTCGATCCCAGATCCGGTGAGGTTTTTACGATGAGTCATTATTGAGAATCTCTGAGTCAATAGAAATATTTTTAAGGAAACCAGATCTTAACCTTGACAATTCATCTTATCCCTTGCTTTTAATATAAATCATTCAGTCATTCATTTGTAGTGTAAACTTTCCATCTCTGTCTCCCACCATTCGTGTTTTAGTATACCGTTGTAATTTTATTTTTAAAGATCTTATATAATTTATTTTTTAGTATGCTGGTGCAATGTTATTTTAAAGATTTTAACCATTATCTTATTGTTGCAACTTTTACTCAGCTTTGTCAGCCAATAATTACATATTCTTGTAACTACCATTAAAATACTGTAATATCTCTTTTAGGCTTGAAAATGTTGTTATGAAGAAACAACGAAACGCGTCGCAATAAAAATGTGGTGTCTCTTAACTACGCCTCTTCTTTTCCTACTGAGATTGAGATTTCCAAAACATCTGTCTGCTTTTACTAGTATATATATATATATATATATATATATATATATATATATATATATATATATATACTATACATATATATATATATATATATATATATATATATATATATATATATATATATATAGTATATACATATATATATATATATATAATTTATAGTATATAATATACGTATATACCTAAGATTACTTCCACCCTTTTTTTCTTGGGTTTCCTAACCACAACGACTGAGCGTGCGCACAACCAAACACACAAGTTTGTCGTCGTTTTTGATGAAGGTGGCCTTATGCCAGCACGGGCTCTTGCTCATAGAGCAGCCCGTAGGAGAGCCACAAACACAGTCTTGACGGCCGCTGTAGTCTCAGAGTTCTTGGGCAACTTCCCCAAAGCGCCTGCTCCTTCACAAACCTCTATTTCAACCTCCGACGTTGAACAAATTCGTGTCAGGGGAGTTGTTGCCTTGGCAATATCAGCAGTGACTGGAAAATATGGAATATTAATCGTCCCTTCTGAAAGGAATTTATAGGCAATTTCATTTGTGAATGATTCACTGGTATTCTCTGGAGGGGAATCAACGTGAATTATGATTTGAGGATTGAATATAGACATTGAGCATTGAGAGAGAGAGAGAGAGAGAGAGAGAGGAGAGAGTTTGACTAAAACATAATCTTGATTCTGTCGGGGGAACTTGATTAAGAATATACGTATATATATACATATACATATATTCAGACTAGTTTACAAACTTTTCTTCAAATAATAGTCAGTCTGCTAAGTAAAGGGCAGTGAGTCGAAAGGCCTTGCAGTTCTCCTTCGTTTCACTTCCCTTCGTGGTGTTTGCCGTTTTTGTATATATATATATATTTATATATATATATATATATATATATATATATATATATATATATATATATATATATGTATGTATAAATAAAGACCATTTAATCTTCCACAGCAGGATAGTTTGTGACGGGTTTAAAATGATGAAGGATTTGTGTGTGCATTGTTTAGTCTCTTTCAGCTTGCAAATGAGCCCTTTCCCTATTGTTTGTATAATTCTGGCAAAATTTTCTCGTTCATGAAAAAATATAGATTAAATAATCATTCCATTGTCTCTATAAACCAGTTGTCATTTGCAGCTTGGTTTGAGATGGGTATGTGGCCATCAGCCCCCGTCCTAAAATGGTTCTTGAGATATAGGAAGTCAACACTTTCTAATATTTACCACTCTAACCATTTACAAAAGTCGCTCTTCTCTCAATGCAGTCCTTAGAACATCTACTGCTACTGAATCTGAATCTCAAGAAAGTCCTTTATCGTTTCCATCGGGTAGGACCAAAATCCTCCTGGAGGCCCAATTTAGTTTCCATCATCTTTCTGTTTATGCCTAATAATGATTTTTATTATGAACGGTCGTTTAACAGTGAAATAGGCATAAGAAAGGTTCATATTATTAAATTGTAGTGGGTATTTAGTGGGTATTAACTATTTACTGAACAGTAAATGTCATCCTAGATCAGTGATATGCACTGGATTACTGGAAAATGAAAGCAGAGCAATGCGCAGTAGACAGCTATGGACTTGTACATTTTAGTGAAAATAAAAAAATATATACAAAGATGACATGAATGAAGCAAAGCATTTGATGAGGAATCAAATTTGCTAATAAAGTCTTATTATCTTGAAGCGGTTTCCTCACAGCCGAAGAGAGAAATTGCGACGAAAATCACAATCTGATTTTTCAAATTTGGTGACATTGAATGGGTTATTTGTATTTTTAGCCGGTATTTATACAAGATCGTATTTTAAGGGGATTTAGGCATTGTGCTTTTAATTTTGG
>NC_061105.1:48651677-48654641 GCF_015104395.2 Macrobrachium nipponense | reverse complement strand
TATTAGGAAAATTATCAAATGAAAAGACTCTGGTTCCATCTCGGAGTTATGAAAGTTCTTCAGAATTAGTGAAATTTGTTATAATATATATATATATATATATATATATATATATATATATATAATATATATATATATATATATCCAAAATATACGAAAAAGTGTGCCTCACCATTTTTATAGCCATCCAGCGAAATACAAAACTTGACTGCAAGGTCGGTTTCCTCTTTACTTAAATAAGCACATTACCTCTCTCTCTCTCTCTCTCTCTCTCTCTCTCTCTCTCTCTCTCTCTCTCTCTCTCTCTCTCTCTCTCTCTCTCTCTTAGCGCAATGCAAGAAATGTCATTATTGCAAACTGCTGCTGCAGTAGTATCGCTTCCCGAGAGCGTTGCAATAAAGCCTTCGAGAGACTTTTGATGAATCGAATCGCATCGGAGTTTTTGCAGAAGAAGAACGAAGCCTCGTGAAGAGGTTGTTTGGGAGGCGTCCAGTGATCGCCTCTTCGGGAACATCGTTGCCTGCGGATAACAACGCGTTTTCGTCGGTTTTTGGTTGATTTAGCGTTTTCTACGTTTTTTGTGAGTGTGTGTGTGCGTCCATTTACTCAGTATTTTACTGAACTAATAGAGCAATGCTCTCGGATAACAAAACCAATATATCCGTTGTGGATTTACCTTCAAATTTACATCAACCAAAGGTTAAAGCTGCCTGGTTTTTTTTTATAGATTTGAAATGAATAATCTTCACGAGTAGTTTTTCTTTGTTTCGAATTTATGATGGATTAGACAGCCAGTGAGTTACCTGAGTTTTCAACCTATTTTTCAGTTAGGGTTACTTCTGGTATTTAGATAATTATGGACACCAGTTAACGGCAAGGCACCTTTCAATCATTTGAGACTAATAAAGTTACGTGAAGTCCGATCCTAAATTAGTTCGTAACTTTTTGTGCGTTTTTTTTTTAAGATTTAAAGTATTTCCTGCTTCTTTTGTTTAGATTCTGGGTCAGAAAAGGATAAAAAAAGTCAACATAAAAATCACCCTGGCAGAAATTAACATAAAATTTTTAAAATATTTTAAATTTAAATAATAGAATTGATGAGAATAGAATATATAACTAAAGAAGACTTAAAAATCTACACGCGCTAACACACACATACACGGGAATGAAATGTAAAGCTTTGTCTCCAGGTAATGGATGAAGAGCTAAATCTCATCCTCGAGCCCCTAGACTTAACTAAAGATGTCCCCGTTGGGGACTAAACGACTGGAAGGTCGTCGCTGAAGAGAAAAAGAAATGGGTAATGTTCATTGCTGTGTCACCTCCTGGATGGAAAAGGCCTCATCACTCAATCGAGAAAATGGAATTAACGAAACGAAGTCAGGGAGAGCAATGAAAACATGAGCTTTGTTGCGGTTATGATTCATTCCTTTAAGTCGCCAATTAAGAGAGAGAGAGAGAGAGAGAGAGAGAGGACATCAGTTATCGCAGGCTTTTATGTAGGCAAAGTGAGTTACCGTATCAATTTAATGCCTATAGTAGATTCACATCATCCGTGCGTCTGATGTCTAGGCCAGTCCCTTACGACGCTCCTGATTGGCTGTTGATAAGCCAATCTCTGGGCTGGAAACTCAGTCTCTCTCGAGAGTTCACATAGGCAGGATGTATGCTCCACATCTCCTGAGGGATAAGTCTTTCAAAACTATCCCTCAGGAGAGATGGAACTTACATCCTGCTTATGTGAACTCTCGTGAGAGACAGAGTTTCCAGCCTTGTGATTGGCTTATCAACAGACAATCGGGAGGGTCGTAAGGGACGGGCCTAGACATCAGATGCAAAGGCGATGTGAATCTACTATATTAAGTGAAGATCTTTAGTACATAATTGACAGTAGCTATCTCGTCCTGATACTCACTCAAGATGAAAAGGAGGGAAGTTCTCTGCTATTGTTTTGTGATGATTATCACGCAAGAATACACTTTGTGAATCACTTGTAATCTTTATTTTTTTTACATTTATTTATTATTTTTTTTTTATTTATTTATTTTTGTATTTATTTTTATTTATTTATTTTTTTGTTTTTTTATTTATTATTATTTCTTTCTATTTAATTATGATTTATTTTTTTATTTATTTATTTTTATTTTCTATTTGTTTATTTTTATTTTTTCACGTTTTATTTTTCTTCTTATTATTTTATTTTTTTATCTTTTATTTATTAATTGTTTATTTAGTTATTTGTTTATTTTTTTTATTTATTTTTGTTATTTTATTATTTATTATTTTTTTTTTTTTATTTATTTATTATTTATTTTTTATTATTTTTTATTTAATTTTTTTTTTTCATGTTTTTTTTTTTTTATTTACTTATATTTTATTTATTTATTTCTTTTTTTATTTATTTTTTATTTTTTTTATTTATTTATTCATTTTTTCTTTATGTATTCTTTTTATTTATTTCTTTTTTATTTATTTTATTTTATATTTTTTATTTATTTATTTATTTTTTGACTATTTATTTATTTTTTATTTAGTTTATTGTATTTTTTTATTTATTTATTTAATTATTTTTTTATTTATTATTTATTTATTTTATTTATTTTTTATTTAAATTATTTATTTTTTTTTTTATTTATTTATTTATTTTTTTATTTTTTAAAATTTTTTTATTTATTCTTTATTTAAGTATTTGTTTTATTTATTTACTTCTTATTTATTTGTTATTAATTTATTTTTTATTGTTTTTTTATTTTTTATTAATTTATTTATTTATTTATTTATTTATTTAAGGTTTATTTTTTTCTTTTGATTTTTTTATGTCTATTTTTTTTTATTGTTTTTATTTTGTATTTTTTTATTTTTTATTTTCTTTTTTATTTGAATTTTTTATTTTTCTTATTATTTATTTATTTATTTTTATTTTTTTATTTATTTATTTTTTTCTTTATTGATTTTATTTTTTTA
>NC_061105.1:48641677-48644177 GCF_015104395.2 Macrobrachium nipponense | reverse complement strand
TTATTTATTATTTGTTTTTAGATTTGATTTATTTTTGATTTAATTATTTGATTTTTTATTATTATTTTTTTATTTTTGTTTATTTATTTTGTATTTATTTTTTATATTTTTTATTTTTTAGTTATTGTTTTATTTTTTATTTTTTAGATTTATTATTATTTTTTATTATTTATTTATTTATTTTTTGTTATTTTTTATTATTTTCTATTTTCCATTAATAATTTATTTATTTATTTTATTTATTCTTATTTTTTTTTATTTTTTAGTTATTTTATTATTTGATTTATTTATTATTTTTATTATTTATTATTTCTTATTTATTCATTTTCTTTTTTTATTAAATATTTATTTATTTATTTATTTATTTATTTTTATTTATTTATATTTATTTATTTGTATTTATTTATTTTATTTATTTTTTACTATTTGTTTTTTAGTTTATTTTTTTTATTTGTTATTTTTTTTATATTTATTTAATTTATTTTTTCATTATTTTATTTTTTATTTTATATTTATTTATTTTATTTGTATTTATTATTTTATTTATTTTCTTATTTTGTTTATTTTTTTTTCTTTTTATTTATTAATCATTTTTTATTTATTATTTATTATTATTTATTTATTTATTTATTTATTATGATGATTTATTTATTTTTTTATTTATATTTATTTATTTATTTTTTTATTTTTTTAATTTTTTTTAAATTTTTTTATTTAATTCTATTTTTTTTTTATTTATTTATTTATTTTCTTATTTATTTATTTTTTAAAGTTTTTTATTTTTTATTTTTTATTTATTTATTTAATATTTATTTATTTATTATTTATTTTTTTATTAATTTATTTTTATTCATTTATTTATTTTTTATTTTTTTATTTATTTATTATTTATTAAATATTTTTTTATTTATATATTTCTATTATTTTTTTATTATTTATTTTTTATTTATTATTTTTTATTTTTTTAATTCTTAATTTATTTTATTTATATATTTTTTATTTAATTTATTTTATTTTTTATTTATTTATTTCATTATTTTTATTTTTATTTTTTATTTATTTATTTTATTTATTTAATTTATTTAATTTAAGTTTTAATTTTTTTTATTATTTATTTTTATTTATTTTTATTATTTTATTATTTTTCTTTTTTATTATTTAGTTTTTTTATTTTTTTATTTATTAATTTTATTATTTTTTATTTAGTTATTTTATTCTTATATTTATTTATTTTTTTCTACTTTTTATTTATTATTTATTTGATATTTATTTTTTTATTTATTTTATTTATTTATTTATTTTTATTATTTATTTTATTATATTTAATTTATTTATTTTTTATTTCCATTTATTTATTAAATTAATTTATTTATTATTTTATTTATTTATTTTTTTATTTTTTTTGATTTTATTTATTTATTTCTTTATTATTTCTTTATTTTTTCTTTATTTTTATTGTTTTTTATTTATTTTTATTTATTTGATATTATTATTATTTTTTTATTAATTTTTTTTATTTATTTATTTTTAAATTTATTTCATTTATTTTTTATTTATTTTTATTTATTTATTTATTTTTATTATTTTTATTATTTTTTATTTAATTATTTATTTATTTATTTTTTATATATTTATTTATTTAATTATTATTTGTTATTTGTTTACCATTTATTTCTTTTTTTTTATTTATTTCTTTATTTTTGTTATTTATTATTTATTTTTTATTTATTTATTTATTATTTATTTATTTATTTATTTATTATTTATTTATTTATTTTGTATTATTTATTTATATTTATTTTTGTATTTATTTATTTATTTATTTTTTAATTTTTTAAAATTTATTTTCATTATTTTGTTTTTTTTTTGTTATTGTTTGTTTATTATTTATTCAATTTTTATTTTCTTTAATTAATTATTAGTTTTTATATTATTTGTTATCTATTTATTTTTTTATTTAATTTAATTTTTTAGTTTATTTTATTTTTTGTTTATTTATTATATTTTTTTATTCATTATTATTTTTTGTTTTTGTTTTTTATTTATTTTTTTTTATTTATTTTTTATTTTTTATTTTTTGTGGTATTATTTTTTTAAATTATTTATTTAATTTATTATTTATTTTTTTTTATTTATTCATTTTTAATTTTTTTTTTATTTATTTTTATTTATTATTTTTTATTTTTTTATTTATTTACTTTTTATTTGTTTATTTAGTTATTTATTATTTATTATTATTTTTTAGTTTTATTTATTTCATTTTAATATTTATTTATTTATTTTTTATTTGATTTATTTATTTTTTAATTTTTTATTTATTTTTTTAGTGTATTCATTTATTTTTTATTTATTTAGTTTTTATTTATTTTTTATTTCATTTATTTCTTTTTTTTATTTATTTCCTATTTATTAGTTTATGATGTGATTTTTTTGATGATTTTGTTTTTTTATTTTTATATTTTTATTTTTTTATTTTTTTTTTTTTATTTATTTAGTTATT
>NC_061105.1:48614177-48626677 GCF_015104395.2 Macrobrachium nipponense | reverse complement strand
TTTTATATATATATATATATGTATGTGTGTGTGCGTGCATATATATATATATATATATATATATATATATATATATATATATATATATAGTATATATATATATATATATATATATATATATATATATATATATATATATATATATATATATATATATATATATTATATAAAGCATTGTTCAAGGTGGCACCCTGAACAATTGATATGAGTTGTGGGTAACTAAGTGAATTATGTTGATCGGGACTTGGATGTTCATCTCAAAACTAGAGAGAGAGCAAATGTACAGATGTTGTAACCTCATAATGTCACTCATCATTCCGCGCCTGGAACCTTAATCAGGGGTTACTCATTCCAGTAAATGAGTCATATTCATTCCATTTGGTGGCCAACGGCTTTGGCATCTTTGATGCTCCAGGAGCACAGTTCCGTGCTGGTATAAGGCCGACTAGCTGAATCTAAAGCAACAACAGCTTCCAGGTGTTTATGAAACGATACGTTTACTCTGTATAAATGAGATCAGAAATGGGGGGACAGGAGAAGACACTTCATCGAATTAAAAATGCTATTGCCAAACACTGTTAACTATTTTTGCTTTAACTTCTGGAGAAGTTTCATCGTATATAGCTTTAACCCCCCCCCCCCCCCCCCCCCCCAGATAACCCTACTCCTAATAGGAAATTTATCTATCTATCTAAATATCTATCTATCTATCTATCTATCTAAAAGTGTAAACGCACTCAAAAGATATTAGGTTTTGTAATAATGCTGATTCACTTTTCTTCCAAAAACTTTCACCTCTTTTTTATTATTTGTTTATGTTATTCCTTTTCCTTGGCGTTCCCATATCCCTGAAATTTCGGCAACAGAGAAAAATATGATTATTTTGTGCGCCATAAACAACGGAATTACATTAGAGTTCCCCCCCCCCCCCCCACCCCCCCCACAAAAAAAAAAAAGAAGCGGGAATTTCCCGAAAATCATATGAGAGAGAAAATGTGTATATACCAAAACCACACAAAGTATTTGGTAGCGTTTATCAGAAAACTTTGGAACGATGGCCCTTTGGTGCCCTTTGATGATGCCGGCGTTAAAATGGAGAGAGAGAGAGAGAGAGAGAGAGAGAGAGAGAGAGAGAGAGAGAGAGACTGCCTGGTTCTGGTTTTGCATTACTTCAGTTTCCGCGTATATAAAAACTATCTCTGTAGTGGTTTTAATTATGGTTAAGGTGATCAAATTTCTCTCTTATTGAGAGATTTAAAAGAAATATGAAAAGACCTTTGAAATGGAAAGCGTCAAAACGAATGAGACAAATGCTAAAAGAAGCTGCAGAAAAATAAGAAGAGTTTAAAGCTACGTACTTTCGGGAATTTCAGTAGAGAGTGAAAGCGTTAACGGATATAAAAGCTAAAAAGTTCTAGATTAAATGTTTTATAGATAAAACTTCTTTCCCATTCACTTCAGAAAGGGAAAGCGCTTCTCAGATCTCTGTTGGGATGTCAGTCAGCATCCTGCGTTTCGTTCTCTCTCTCTCTCTCTATTCTCCTTGGACTCAGAATTATATAGATATATCATTCGATGAAAGAAGAGAGAGGAAACCTCCAAAAACTCTCAGCCAAGGGCCAAAGCGACATCCAGAAATACACTTTTGACTGGAAATACAAACCTCCTTTTCAATGTTCAACCTTTCGACAACTACGGTGCATTTTTTTTAAACGATTCGGTATTTATTGGGGAATAAATGGGAACCTGACTTTTTTCTTTATTTCACTGTCATTAAAACTTTTATTTGCATGTACAGTGATGCTCAAATCTCATGCGACATGACTCCATAAGATTTCGTTCAAAATTCACTAACTGGCAACCTAACATGCTCCATATTTATCTATTATTTCAATGCGGAAACGCGATTATTGCATACAATATGGACATAATTTGTTCCACAAGAGTGAAATCTGTCATATATGTCAAAACTGTAAGAAAATGTCACGTGTAGCAAATTTCAGAAAAAACTCTCTGAAACATTTTCTAAACTTCACACATCGCTGAAGCATTTGACCAAAATGAAGTCGTCATCAAGCATCAGTTTAAATGTTAAATGAAAAAAAAAGCGAAAACAAATTGTCATAACATTCATAATGTTTCGAAAGCCAACATAAAGTTTGAAATGTTCCTATTTGATTGCTTTTACACCTCAATGCTGAAAAATATATAAATACGTATATACAAAAGTAGAATGCACCCACCGATATCAACGTGTGAGCGGAGCGAGTGTGACGTATCATTTGTGTCGGTGCAACCAGAGTCAAAGTAATAGGGTCTGCTCACGAGGCGGTACTAAAACCTATCCCCGCCCCTTGTGAAACGTCATCAGTTACAAAAGGACCATATCTTTATGAAACTATATTTACGATAACATTTTCATATAACTATTTTTGCGATGGCATTTTTTTACATAAATTTTCCTTTTATTTCATGTTTCCGTATACTACGTTAAAGTACAAAGAATGCTCTTTCAAATGATATATAGCACATTACAATTACGATTACTTTCAAACCAACAAGCGCGCACAGAAAAAATTATCTACGCACACAAAATGTGCAATTACTTCATCCGTCAACCTACATACATTCACGTTTCGTAGCGTAGCTGACTAAGGGATGATGATAAAAAGAAACTGAAAAATGGATTAGAAAGCTGATAAAATTTACTATATAATGCATAAATAAAATTGATAAGTGTTCTCTGAAATTTTCGAGGAATTCTTGATCAAAGACGGACCAAAATGTTTAAATTTTATGTAAATATTTACCACATTTTTCTTACATAATTTTTCATCTTATTACGTTTTGCTATGTACCATGTAAAAGTACAAAGAATGCCCTTTTAATTTGTATATGACACATTACAATTACAATTATTTTCAAACCCATAATCGCGCACAGAAAATATTATCTACGCACGCAACAATTATAAAAAATTAAGCGGTCGTGAGAGATCTGAAATCTAGCCCCGCCCCTTGTGAAACGTCATCAGATACATCCAGCTAGACTGACGAATAACTTTTTGTACTTTTTTTCGAAAATATTATAATCGTTTGAAGCATGCATAATTAATACCTTTATGTATACAGTTTGTGTTATATGTAAACTTATGTGTTCGGAAGTATATTTATGTGATATGAAGTGCTAATGAGAAATTTGCTGGAAGTGTTCCCTGTATCATTTTCTTCATCATTTATTCCTTTGATACCTTATATCGTATATGATGTAATTATTATACTTTTGATATTGTTTTCCTTTTTGTGGCCAAGTCGTGCAAATGCAACTGCCATTTTTTACACTGCCTGTATCTACATTTTCTTTGTATTTATTGCATAACAATAACTATTCACAATAAGATTTGGAAAATATAATTAATCTATCATTCTAACCTTTATCATAAAAAAAGTTGCTTTTCAAAGTGAGGTATGAACACAGTGACAGAACTAAATACATTTCTTAAGAATTACTTAAAATCTTGATAATATTACTACCTGAGAGAGAGAGAGAGAGAGAGAGAGAGAGAGAGAGAGAGAGAGAGAGAGAGAGAGAGAAGAGAGAAGAGAGAGAAGAGAAGAGAGAGAGAGTTAGTTTGTCATGTTAAAAGAAATGGACTTGAAGAGAATACAGCAAACCAGTATATAGGTAAGTAAATAAATAAGTAAAGAATAAACATATGAAGAAAGCTGGAGTAGCTATGTGTGTTCAAACTGGTATATTTTGTGCAATAAAACAAGGTTTGGTGACTAAATGAGAGAATGGGTATTAAAAAAATCAAACTTGTGACCTCTACAGATTTTATCATCAAGATTTTATGAAAAACACCATGCGATATGGATTAAATGTATAAAAACTAAGGGTTCTTTAAGAAATTCAGTAGAGAAACACGGGAGTGTTACTCTTGTGACGTCACAGTATTAGCTCCGCCCCCACTGCCGAGTTGAGCAGACCCTATATACTTTGAATGGTTATTAAGAAACATCAAGCATGTGACCTCTTTACAGGTTTTATCAGATTTTATCAAAAAAAAACCATGCGATATGGATTAAATGTATAAAAACTAAAGCTTCTTTAAGTAATTCAATGGAGGAGCTCGGGTAGTGTTACTCTTCTGACGTCACAGTATTAGCTCCGCCCCCACTGCCGAGTTCAGCAGACCCTATTACTTTGACTCTGGGTGCAACAACCACCACCCGGTGTAACATAAGTAGGTCTACACTGATTAGCGACAATGAAATTATCTTGAAAACACTTACCTTATATGTGTTAGAGGAATATTTGGATTTTCATACATAATTAATTAATATTTAGAAAATTATGGCATACTAATAAATATTCGCCTATGTAATTATTCTTTTGTCAAAGCCAAGATATTGTTCTTAGGTCTAGGTGTTAGATTTCTTTACTTTACAATTAACAGTCACATCTCTCTATTCACAATTTCTGGCCAGAAAGCAAATGAGGTTATCTACACATTACTGTTCGTCAAGTTACCTTATGAAAGGATAAATTATACACCAAAAGCGAGGAGAAGGACTTTTAAGAAAATAATATTTTAAACCAGTTGAAAAACAAGTGTTCCATACGCCTTGATATTAATACTTATGATATTTCGATTAATAGTCATCTTCTCCATATAATCAAAAGCCGAAAGCTTCAACATTCAAAGAAAACTTGTTTTAATTCATGTTCCTACAGTGAAAATGTTGTTATGACTGTTGAGCTTATTAGGTCTACTGTCATAATGCAGCAGACGTAGTTATGTTGACCAGCCCGAGGAGCATGAAAAGTGTGCTTTCATTGATGGCACAGCTAACCTTATCACACCGCATTTTGAACTTAGCAGCGTAAAAAAAAATCAGTTCAAATCACACAGATTACGAATTATACCAATGCATAAAAGGGATCATATTTATATAACCATAAGGAAAATAGGGCTAGCTGTGAATTCACAAACTTGGCAATATCACGTTGAGTCTGAGAATCTGGACGATACAAAAAGAATCATGTCGCATGAGATTTGAGCACCACTGTACAATAATATCTTTTTATTTTTTTTTGCCTTCTATGATCGGCTTAGGATGGGCACACGAAAAGCGTACATATTTTATATTTGTTTCTCTTTTGGTTTGTAAACACAGTCATAACTACCACGTTTTAAGCTGATGTTTGCTGGTAAATTCTAGACAAAACCATTGGGTTCTTTTGTAATCTTTTTTTACTGTATCAGTATTAAGCAGGGAGCAATAATGCTCTGGTTTATTCAGCTTCTGTTAATTAGAGGAAATTTGTTGCTATTTAATTAGGTACGAGTCACTAACTTTCATCAGACTACATTTTATTTGGTAAAGGCATTATTTTTACTCTTCTTCCAACGTTGAATAGATATTTGTGTGTGTGTGTGTGTGTGTGTGTGTGTGTGTGTGTGTGTGCGTATGGGAGTTTTTGTTGCTGTCTGCAAGTGATCATGAGTATTTGTGAATTACAGTGCCCTGTGTGCGTCTGTATAGTATATTACTAATAAAGTCAAGTCTGTCTATAGTGTTGGCATTAAACTGGGTTTGTTCTGGCTTGATCTCTTACAAGAAAAAAGATCTCTTAAAAGAAGACCACCAACGGGCCCAAATCATAACCTTGCTAATCCTTCGCGTAAATTGTATAATTAATTTTTACGCAAAGATTTTTAATCTGTCTATGAAAAGGTTGATTGTCAAATATTTATATATATAGATATTATATATTCATGAACAGATGATCGGGATCTTTAAAAATTATGGAGTTAAACTTTTATCCTATCGTGAATAATAAATTATCTGTGGGCCAATTGGCCTTTTAAAGTTCGTCCAAAATTTAATCCTCATGGAAAATGAGGTCAAAGTCGTCCGTTTGCTAAGCTGGATAATTGATTATTGTCAAGTGTTGAAATTTTTTGCATCGGGCTTTGATTTATTATTGCCTGAAAGTGAAAACGAAACATCTCCCTGGTATATTCACCCGTGGACTGGCTGGAAAGTTTGATGCGGTCTTTTGTTATCTATCTAAATTCCTCACTTTCACCTCATATAATATATAGCAAATTCTTTTACCTCAGGAATAACTTACACACGAAGATAATTGCGTTTGATGAGCGCGTCTGCTCCGATCCAGATTCGAACCTGTGTTTTTTGGCGTTTGATATAAGGTAGGCAGTCGACTTATCTATTCATCTACCAAGACGGCCGGTTGAATAAGTAGACTGCCTACGTCTGTAGTTGATATTAAAGCAACAAGTGCGAATCCAGGCCGGGGCTGATGCACCTATCAGTTATGTTTGCCTTTGGGTGCAAGTTATTCCCAAAGTTAAGTGAAATTGATGTTAAGAGGTATTTCGGGCTTTAATGAGAAGAATCACGTGTATGAAAGTGAGATCAATATCATGCATATCTATGCTCAAGGACATACATGACGCCACCTTACGCTGATTGAACCAAATTCTTCCTCATCACGTTAGAGGAATGAAGGAGGAGGAGGAGGAGGAGGAGGAGGAGGAGGAGGATATGCCTACCTTCTTCTTCTTCTTCTTCTTCTTCTTCTTCTTCTTCTTCTGCTTAATTAGAGCATAAGGGGAATCCTTGCTGCTCCCAGGGCGCCTTAGGAGTGATGGAACGCTGCCGTTGCCCTTAATTGGTTCCGTCGTCTAAATGAAAATGAAGGACTTTGTTGGGGGAATTGGGTATGAGATGGGTCTCCCGTCTTCCTTTAAAATTTTTTTTTTTTTTTTAATATTATCATTTTTCCTTTGTTTTTGTTTTCGACCAATAGCAAGAATAGCATGGAATTGCTTTTCCAAATAACTTTTTATTTTGTCTCTTTGTTCTCACCAGAAAAGAAGAATGTTATAACAAATAGTGTGATGGACATTATATATAGAGTATATAGTATATTTCTTGAAGTTATCAGGTTGGTTAACATTTTCTTCTGGTTTTATTTGATCTTATGTTTTTCATTCATTTTTTTCCCGATGATCTACGGAAGAATATGAACAGATGGGTAGTCTCATACCTGAGAGCAGAATATATTTATATATATATATATATATATATATATATATATATATATATATAATACATATAATAGCTATTCGTTTAAAAAATTAGATCTTGAATTCATTTGGCTGGAAGTTGATATTTGGATTTAAGATATGACTTTTAGCCGGAAACATTCAGCGCTTATTTAAAGACTCGCAGAAGGACGATGATTATGTGTTAAAGGACTGTCTCTTCTTTCTTTTTTTGTTTTTCTATATGTCTCATTTTATCATCCTTTTTTTTAACAGAAAGCTTCGTGAGAGAGAGAGAGAGAGAGAGAGAGAGAGAGAGAGAGAGAGAGAGAGAGAGAGAGAGAGAGGTAGAGAGAGAGAGAGAGAAAAGAAGCGTGTCCTCAAGTACAAACACTTGATTATAGATTTATAATAGTAAGAAATTCATGAGGGTAAAAAGTAAACACTTCTTTGAATGGAATATGATAAGCCTGGGGCAGGTGGCCGAAGAAGTGATCATCTGACGAAATTTCATTTACAAACTCAGTTGCTGTGGGCCCTTATGGCAAGAGTTTATGCGCCAAAGGTTGCCTCATTCCTCATTCGATGTTTACGTGATTCCTCCTTTGTAATTTCCGTTATTTAGTTTTGTCAGGTTTTTAATTTTAGACAGAGAAAGAAAGGAAGAGTCACAGTTGGGGGTAGTGGTGGTGGAGTAGGTAAGAGGTGGACAGAAAGTAGATCTGGGATCTTGTAAAACGTGGACAGTCTATAGCTATTGGAGGTCAGGAAAATGATTTATAAATCTATAGTTTGCAATAAAACTGTAATAAATTGAGCAGCCTCATCTCTCTCTCTCTCTCTCCTCCTTCTCTCTCTATCTCTCTCTCCCTCTATTCTCTCCCCTCTCGGTGGGTGTGCCTGTGTGGGAAGTGTGTGAAAGCCTTTAACTTGTATTAATCTTAAAAACGATTCATCAAACGAAGATTTTCTGTCAGCTTTGTTTGAAATGATTAAAACAGCCAGTTTTTTCGTTTCCTTTTAAAAATCGTCTAATATCGACAACTACTCCGGATATGATTATCATCGGTAAGAACAGAAAATTATGCTTCTTGGTTTATTCCGTAAATTTTTCATCTGGTTTTTCTAAACACAAGGTATTACCTTTTGGAAGATAATTTTATAACTTATTCTTTCCTCATTGGATATGAAAAACGTTAAGAAACACTCTTGCATCGTCTAAGTTGCTTTCGTCCTTTGGCTTTGTGGCTGACACACTACAATGACGCCGTCATCCTTCGCCAGCCCCCATTCTGTTCTCTGCATAACCTGATTATGTTCCTGTCGCTGCTGTTGTAGTGTTTGCTACCCGTAGCTACCTGCTTATCCATTTTTTTTATAGCTTAATCGTAATGAGGTATTTTTTGTTTTTTTGCGCGTAGATTGTGTTTTTGTTATCTTCTTCCAATTCCTCTTCTATTCTCTTCTACTTGGTTGTTTTTATGTTATTCGGTAGTAATGATGTCTTCAACTATACTGATTGGATTCATTTAGCTTGAAAAAATACTGGCCTACAACTCGAAGTGTCTCCCGTTTTTTACTGAAGCATTTAAGTCTTCCAGATTTTGTACGCATTCAGATTGTCATTTCAGTTTCTTTCTATTCCTCTCTTACTCCATTCTTGATTTATCTGTTTTCACGTGACCTGTCAACTTTCCTTAGAAATTGCTGTGAGAATTGAGGCTTATTTAGAAGGATGTCTTCATATTTGTCAATGTGAAGATGGCATACCAGTAAAATTGCTTTCGATCGTTGAGAATTAATGCCGAAATGTCCTGTGTAAAGACAACGCGTAAATAAACACAAACACACACACAAACACACACGCACACAACACTTATGTAAGAGGCTACTCGTTATCCTAAACTGATATGAGAGCCATCATGGACACAAGGCAGCCATTCTGCCATATTGCCCAGAGGGTCACACTTGTTCCGGATAAGGGAAAAAAAAAACAATTTCTCCGCCATAAAGACCTCCAGATCTCATCCCAGATGAGAGGGAAGCGAGGCTCCTTTTATGCATTACATAAGAATAATACGAGGATGATGGCGCAACGCTGGTCGTTTTGGAACGCTTCCCGAGTGTTAGTTTCCCATATGCTCGGTGGTGGCTGAAGGGTACTGCTTTTGACAGTTGCTTTGAATATTTATACAACTTCTTGAAGACATAATCCCGATATGAAACTTCTTGAAGACATAATCCCGATATAAAACCTCTTGAACACGTAATCATGATATAAAACTTCTTGACGATGTAATCACGATATAAAACTTCTTGAAGATATAATCCTGATATGAAACATCTTCAAGACGTAATCCCGATATAAAATTTCTTGAAGACTTAATTCTGATGATATGGAATCATTGCAGAAGCATAATGCAAATGAGAAATATGGAGAGAATTGACGTTCCTTTGAATCATTTAGCCTTCGTTTTTGTCATCGATCGTGCTCAAAGCAATTACATTTGATGGAAAAGAATGGCTTAGCCTTACCCTCACACCCTACCCTGCCATAGGTCCTCCCCAAAGCGGCTCCTAAGGCCTTCTTCCTTAGTTAGAATGGAAATTGGTGGGTGTCTCTCTCTTCTCAGGTGAGCAAATGATACCTGATAGGTAATTCCTCTTCCCACATGAACGGGTTTCCCTTTTCAATATTTACAGAGACAGATATCTTACCCTGATTTACTCTTGTTCCTCCCACGTATGATGAATCTTGCATGTCCTAATGCTCTCTCTCTCTCTCTCTCTCTCTCTCTCTCTCTCTCTCTCTCTCTCTCTCTCTCAATTAAACCAGGGCGCCTAGATGGATCCTGCGTCATTCATTATCTTGAAAAAGTAGTTTTTTTTTGCTTGTTCATTAATCCTTCACAATCATCGATTTCCCACAGACATCGTACCTGATCATCAATCCTCTTGGCGGTAATCCAAGACCAGTTTTAAACGTTATTAACTGTTGAATGCAAATTAATGAACTTCCAGACAGTGATGCCACGCAGAGTCATCATTTTCACTCCGATCTTATTTCTTTGAACGGGTAAAAGGAGCCGATTATCATTGATTGATTATGATAGGGTTAGGCCCCACTGCTTTACCCTCTTGAAGGGATTTCAAGTTACTTTAGAAAAGGAGGTTTCAGTTGATCGTTCAATTCGATTTGGGAAGCTACATTTGAGGTTATGAATCCCATTCGAGATGTGTCGCCTCTTCCGAGTTTGTGCTTTCTCTTGTAGTGAATGATAGTCTTGGGTTCGTTAGGATATATAAATATATATATATATCATATATATATTATATATATATAATATATATATATATATATAATATATATATCTATATATATAGTATATATATATATATATATATATATTATATATATATATATATATATATATATGTGTGTGTGTGTGTGTGTGTGTGTGTGTGTGTGTGTGTGTGTGTGTGATGTGTGAGTGTGTGTGATTTTTTAATATCAAACACTACAGGGATGAAATGAGAACCGTTGTAAACTCCTGACCGGTGTCTATTATATAGACAGGCCATCTTCAGAGGACCGATACAAAATAGTAGAAATTCAACAGTAAATACTAACATGCAGGCGGTAAAAACGAAGTATTTGTATCTGCCAGGTGCATATAGTTGGTTTTGAACTATCTATATATCTTTATATGTTCTGTCTTGCTATCCTGAATATGCCGAATTTCTATGACTTAGTATCAGTCATCACAAGATGGCTCAGCGATGAAGCCGACCCTGGTCGGGAATTACAATAGTTTTTCAGTTCTTACCGGACGTTTATATTATATATATATATATATATTATATATATATATATATATATATATTAATATATATATATATATATATTACATGAGCTATTGACCTTTGTTGGTCAGTTGTCAACGCCCTGTCCCCGGTATTTGATGTGAGTCAAATAATATACATACATACATACATACATATTATATATATATATATATATAATATATATAATATATATTATATATATAATATATATATATATATAATTATATATATATATATATATGTGTGTGTGTGTGTGTGTGTGTGTATGTGTGTATAGCTTAAGTATATATATATATATATATATATATATATATATATATATATATATATATATATATATATATATATATATATATATATATATATGTATATATATATATATGTATATATACATATATATATCTATATATATATATATATATATATATATATATCTATATATATATATATATATGTATATATATATATATATATATATATATATATATATATATATATATATACATATATATATATATATATATATATATATATATATATATATTTATCATATATATCTATATATGATATATATATATATATATATATATACATACTGTGATAGACTTGAGAGAGAGAGAGAGAGAGAGAGAGAGAGAGAGAGAGAAGGAAAGGCGAAATGAAAAAGAGCACCAACTCTGAAATGAGTTCAAGGATTGAGTTAATGAAAGTTGAGATTTCAAAAGGATGAAAAAGCGCCTCTGTCGCAACACATCAAGACCAGTGATATCTTTTCATATTTCCGGTTTTGGGTTTTTAATCGACTCTCTTCCGTTGATTTTCATTCATTTTTCCTCTGAATTTCAATTTATATAAATAGATATGGATGTATGTATGTATGTATATTTTATTTTAAGATAAGTAGTGACCTATTAAAAGAAAATCATTACATAATTGGTAAAAGTTACACATCCAGTTATCTTTCATTTTACGTTCTGTTTCATATCTTTTTCATTTTGTTACTAAACTAACTAAATTATGGTGATTTTTCTCAAGAAATGTTTGTTTTGAATCAGTTCTGTTTATTTATTTGTAACTATAAAATAAAACAAAATCAATTTATTATTCTCTCTGAGCCATTCAATTAAACAAAGTCATTCAATCACTCATCCATTTAGCACTGTACTCGTACCCCAGAGTATTCAATGAATCAAAATATTAATTTGATTACAAAGGGGAATTATGTTCAATGATCTACTGTGCATGCATTTACCTGCTATGTTTAGTTCATAAATTGAGTGATGGCGCAGTAAAATCATATTTCAATATTTTTGCATGGTGTGAAAAATGAAACATGTTCATCATAAATTTTCCTCCCCAGAAAATCCTTACTCTGAAATTATTCTGCACCATGGAAAGTGAAAGGATGCTGTTAATAATTTTTTTTAGCAATCTTCAAAGTTTAATGCCTCCTCATTATGTCTCCATCACATGGAAGCGCTATCTGCCAGATTGTGTTTGTTAATTTGCTTGCAAAGCTGTTTTTATGAGCACATAATTCCTTGGCCATTCTTACTTACCTTGATGAACATTGGCG
>NC_061105.1:48611477-48613677 GCF_015104395.2 Macrobrachium nipponense | reverse complement strand
CCAAACTGGAAAGCCCCAGGTCCCGATGAAGTCCATGGATACTGGCTCAAAAACTTCAAGGCCCTACACCCACGAATAGCAGAAACAACTCCAGCATTGTATCTCAAATCACCAAGCACCCAAATGGATGAGCACAGGAAGAACATCCTTAGTACAAAAAGACAAGAGTAGGGAAATATAAGCCAGTAACTACAGGCCTATCACCTGCCTACCATAATGTGGAAGTTTACTAACAGGTATCATCAGTGAAAGGCTATACAACTACCTAGAGGAGACAAACACCATCCCCCACCACAGAAAGGCTGCAGAAGGAAGTGTAGGGGCACAAAAGACCAGCTCCTGATAGACAAAATGTAATGAGACAGTAGGAGAAGGAAAACCAACCTAAGCATGGCATGGATAGACTATAAGAAAGCCTTCGACATGATACCACACACATGGCTAATAGAATGCCTGAAAATATATGGGGCAGAGGAAAATACCATCAGCTTCCTCAAAAATACAATGCGCAACTGGAATACAATACTTACAAGCTCTGGAATAAGACTAGCAGAGGTTAATATCAGGAGAGGGGATCTTCCAGGGCGACTCACTGTCCCCACTACTCTTCGTAGTAGCCATGATTCCCATGACAAAAGTACTACAGAAGATGGATGCCGGGTACCAACTCAAGAAAAGAGCACAAAATCAACCATCTGATGTTCATGGACGACATCAAGCTGTATGGTAAGAGCATCAAGGAAATAGATACCCTAATCCAGACTGTAAGGATTGTATCTGGGGACATCAGGATGGAGTTTGGAATAGAAAAATGCGCCTTAGTCACATACAAAAAGGCAAAGTAACGAGAACTGAAGGATAAAGCTACCAGATGGGAGCAACATCAAACACATAGATGATACAGGATACAAACATCCTGGGAATAATGGAAGGAGGGGATATAAAACACCAAGAGATGAAGAACACGATCAGGAAAGAATATATGCAGAGACTCAAGGCGATACTCAAGTCAAAACTCAACGCCGGAAATATGATAAAGCCATAAACACATGGGCAGTGCCAGTAATCAGATACAGCGCAGGAATAGTGGAATGGACGAAGGCAGAACTCCGCAGCATAGATCAGAAAACCAGGAAACAAATGACAATACACAAAGCACTACACAAGAGCAAATACGGACAGACTATACATAACACGAAAGGAAGGAGGGAGAGCGGACTACTAAGTATAGAGGACTGCGTCAACATCGAAAACAGAGCACTGGGTGGGGCAATATCTGAAAACCAGTGAAGACGAGTGGCTAAAGAGTGCATGGGAAGAAGGACTAATAAAGTAGACGAAGACCCACAAATATACAGAGACAGGAGAAAGACAGAAAGAACAGAGGACTGGCACACAAAAACCAATGCACGGACAATACATGAGACAGACTAAAGAACTAGCCGCGATGACAATTGGCAATGGCTACAGAGGGGAGAGCTAAAGAAGGAAACTGAAGGAATGATAACAGCGGCACAAGATCAGGCCCTAAGAACCAGATATGTTCAAAGTATGATAGACGGAAATAACATCTCTCCTATATGTAGGAAGTGCAATACGAAAAATGAAACCATAAACCAACATAGCAAGTGAATGCCCGGCACTTGCACAGACCGTACAAAAAGAGGCATGATTCAGTGCAAAAGCCCTCCACTGGAGCCTGTGCAAGAAACATCAGCTACCTTGCAGTAATAAGTGTACGAGCACCACCTGAAGGAGTGATAGAAAACGATCAGGCAAAGATCCTCTGGGACTATGGTATCAGAACGGATAGGGTGATACGTGCAAACAGACCAGACGTGACGTTGATTGACAAAGTCAAGAAGAAAGTATCACTCATTGATGTCGCATACCATGGGACACCAGAGTTGAAGAGAAAGAGAGGGAAAAAATGGATAAGTATCAAGATCTGAAATAGAAAATAAGAGGATATGGTATATGCCAGTGGAAATCGTACCCATAATCATAGGAGCACTAGGCACGATCCCAAGATCCCTGAAAAGGAATCTGGAAAAACTAGAGGCTGAAGTAGCTCCGGGCCTCATGCAGAAGAGTGTGATCCTAGAAACGGCACACATAGTAAGAAAAGTGATGGACTCCTAAGGAGGCAGGATGCAACCCGGAACCCCACACTATAAATACCACCCAGTCGAATTGAGGG
>NC_061105.1:48591477-48606477 GCF_015104395.2 Macrobrachium nipponense | reverse complement strand
ATGTAACTCATTTCCCTCTGTATAAATGTAACTCATTTCCCTCTGTATAAATGTAACTCATTTCCCTCTGTATAAATGTAACTCATTTCCCTCTGTAAAAATGTAACTCATTTCCCTCTGTAAAAATGTAACTCATTTCCTCTGTATAAATGTAACTCATTTCCCTCTGTAAAAATGTAACTCATTTCCCTCTGTAAAAATGTAACTCATTTCCCTCTGTAAAAATGTAACTCATTTCCCTCTGTAAAAATGTAACTCATTTCCCTCTGTAAAAATGTAACTCATTTCTCTCTGTATAAATGTACCTCATTTCCCTCTGCAAAAAGGTAATTCATTTCCCTCTGCAAAAAGCGAATTGGCAAAAATATTGACACGAAAAAACCCACACTCGAATAGACACTAATATCTGGTGTCTTCTAATAGAAAACCTGTGACACTATTGCCCCCTGTTCTCCTCTGATGGTGCCATGGCACCGATACAAGAGAGAATCAGACTTTTCCAGTCTGAGACACAAAGGGACACTGAACATTCTCTCGGCAAAGTGACTTGATGTTTCTCTTAATCATTGATTATGAAATTTAGGCAGTCCAGCCAAAAATTGGGGCACTTTCGGCCACTCAGCGGTTCTGACAGTGAAAAAAAAGGGAGTTAGAGTGGTTGGACAGCGAGGAAAAGAGCACGAAGTGCAAGAATCCTGAGGTGGAAATGGGAGGGAACCCAACTGCACCTAGAACTAACAGTTAAAGAGGCTGGACAGCAATATTGATGGAAGTATGCGAGAAAGGAGTTAAAGGTAAAAAATGACAGCAGCTAAGGGCAAAAGTGACCCTGCAAACAACCTTTAGTATGTCTACAGTGCACCGCGTGAGTGAACTGACGGCATTACCCCGCTACGTGACCTTTAAGGAACATTTCCTTACCGGAGCTTCCAACATTTCAGAATTTCTTTTCTAAGCTAAAGCCAGGCGAGGAATTTAGTAAGAATCTTCTCAAAACGTCCAGCATTTTGGGGATTATAATAAACAGCTTTTCTGTAAAGTGCACTTCCTTCAAAAGCGTCTTTTTCAATTCAACAGAAAGCTGAGGATTTTGCCTTTCGGAGATAAATGAATTTCTTTCAAAGGTCGTCTCAGAAGAAAGTTTTTTTTTTCATATTGCTAAAAGGAAATGTATTTTCAAAAAATATTAAGAGAGAGAGAGAGAGAGAGAGAGAGAGAGAGAGAGAGAGAGAGAGAGAGAGAGAGAGAGCTATTCTAACGCCAAAGAACTCATTTTCCATTTATATTCCGAGAGATTCCCTAAGCCATCATCGCTATATTTAATTAAAAGTCATATTACTAAAAAAAAAGAAAAAAAAAAAAACTCTATCCCATGCTTATATAAAAACTCGTAGAAAATTACATTATTCATTACAAAATGGTATAGAAATACGAAGCTTCCCAGCCATACGTAAAAAATTTAATAACTTACCCAAACTAAACATTATGTAGTTTCCAGCACAACCAATTTCAGTTTCCTTCCACAAAAATACGGTTTAAATAGGGAAAAACTCTTCATGGTATATTTTGGTGTTTTATTCAGCATTATGACTAATAAAAGAAAAAAATCTATGTTAAGGTCCTATAGCACTTATCTCTCAGCAATACCATTTACATAATAGTGCGAATGTTAAAAAAAATCATTATCTGAATCATTCTTACAATTCCGCTCAAATCCAGTTCATGGAACTACAGAATTGATTGAGGACTAATGTAATTTATTTCAGTGAAGAAATCGTTCTAACTACGATATGCCTTTTTGTCTGTGTATTCTGGAGTGGACGAGAAACCTTAATTTTGTTACGATATTCTCTGTAGGATTTATTTGTTTGTTGACAGTATCCTCTACTCGCTCTGTGTCCATAAAATATTCAAAGGTATTTGAGCGCGTTGATGTAACCTGTGGGTCAGATTAAATTACCAAAATTGTTTTGATTCGAAAGATATTAACACTTGAAAACAGATATTTAAAAAAATCAAAACTACCTTAGAAATCAAATGTGAACTTCAGCATTCCGGAAATTGTTGGCTGCGGAAATAGACACAAAGACTACGAAATTATTTAATAACCTGAGTTTCATCGTGGAATGACGAGGACGATGGGAAACTGGTTCTTGAATTTGTTGTTGAAAAAAAGAAAAAAGAAGGTTCGTTCCGTTCACATATGATAATAATAGGTTCGGAATACAGAATTGCCAGAAGCTTCAGCCGATTAAAAATATGCAAAAGGAGATATTGGGTTTCAATATCCTACAGAATTAATCAGAATTTTTCTACATAATATCATAAAATGTCACAAAAACCACACACACACATACATGTGTGTGCGTGTATGTATATATATTATGTATATATATATATATATATATATATATATATATATATATATATATATGAATTCAACCGGAACATAGATTCTGTAATGTCAATATAAATAGATTTAAAAGCTATCAGTCATACACATAATACAAATACAAATCATTCTATAACCGTAGTCTGTCAGTTACATTATGATAAGTAACCCAGACCTCTTTCTATTTATGCGCCGTAAATATATACACACAGGCTTATGCAAATGCTCCTTAATCCTATATTGACCTAAGGATCTGAAAGTCTCTTCGGGCCGAGTAGCGAAGCGAATTATCCATCCAGCCGACTCCCTTCACCACTGGAACCAAACCACAAGAAGAGAGAAATATTCAGCACCGTCCCCCCCCCTTCCCCCGCCATTGGCAGATTTTAAGTTTGTAAATTTGAAAGTTGAATCTCAAACAGGAAAGAAAACAAGTAAAAATGAATGCGCAGATGTTTCTTCGGCGCAATTGAGTTTTCTGTACAGCGTACAATGCTGTATGAAACTCTCAGCCACGGCCCATGAAACTCTCAACCGCAGCCCATATAAATTTCAGCCATAGCCAGGCGGTAGCCCCTAGTGGTGCCAGGCACACGATCGTGACTAACTTGACCTTAAATAAAATTAAAACTACAGAGGCTGAAGGGCTGCAATTTGGTATGTTTGATGACTGAGGGTGGATGATCAACATACTAATTTGCAGCCCTCTAGCCTCAGTAGTTTTTAGGTCTGGGGAAGGACAGAAAAAAGTGCGGACGACAGACAAAGCCTCTCATTGTTTTCTTTTACAGAAATCTATAAATGCAAATATACTACGAAAATATACTCAACACGGATGAATAATTTTCTTGTGAGTGTAATAATACCAATAAGTTATTTGTAAATAAAACACTGTCGGATCGACTCATTTTTTAAGGAAAACAAACTACATTTTGTGAAAATGTATTGTAAATAGATATATTGTGAATAAATATTTTGTTCTTGGTAAGCGTAATATATCAAGGGTGACAAATTCGTTCAATATGTCATTCCTAAAAAATAACGATCTTTAATTACGAATAGCTTACTTAACAAATTGCGATTGACTACGAATTGTTAACGAAAACAAACCAGACTTCGTTCATTTTAGTTCTCTCGGTCGGGGAAAGTTGTCACCGTATTAAAACCCATTCGAGTGTCTATTGTGCTAAAGTTTTAACGAGTGACGAATTACGCAAAATTCATAAACAAACACAACTTTATAGAATAGTAAGTTTCAGAACAGACGGGCATAGCCTTTTTAAAATGGTTCATTATATATATTAGTGTCTTAATCTCGCATGACTACTACATCGAATATGTAAAAGTGAATTATTATCGTCTTAAGGAATAGATAACTTCCCTCGGCATTTACAGGAATAACATTTATTTATGCGGATAACATTTATTTATGCATGTAAAACTTTCGTTCACAGTTTAGACACTCAAAATTTATTAAGTAATAAATATAGTAGGACACACCTTGAAATTACAGCGGTCTCTCTCTCTCTCTCTCTCTCTCTCTCTCTCTCTGAGAATAGAGAATGTGATGAATTGCTTCGACACTCGTTGCTCCTAAAGAAACTTCTACACATTTCAATTAGAAGGAAGAATATGATTCAATTATCAAAATGTGATAAGAAATACAATTTCCAGAGCCACTTGATCACAGAACCTTTAGTGAATGAAACCGAATATTCACCTGAACGCCTTCATTCTCAAGAGCCTCTGAGCTAAAGCCACCACATGCATAGCAGCCAAAAGTGAGCTATTCATAAACTCTATATATCCAGCATCTTTTTTATAACACTGATCAAAGGTAACAATTTGCATCTTGATAACAGGTTAAGTAGAGTTATCCCGACAGAGGAACATGAATTCAGATGAGGAAGAGGTTAATTCACATTACAACTGGAGCTCTAGCCAGTAAATGCCTTCAGTTTAATGTTAGGTAAACCCACAAAACACACACACACACGAGCACATAGAGAGAGAGAGAGAGAGAGAGAGAGAGAGAGAGAGAGAGAGAGAGAGAGAGAGAGAATTGTTTTTTTTTAATCCTTTTTCAAGAACGACTGTATTTAGTAACACACGTCATTAAAGCGGTCTCAGATCGAGGCATCTGCACACACACACACACGCACACAGGGAGAGAGAGGGAGACAGACAGACAGACAGACCGACAGAGAACGGGCTCTTTTATATCCTTTATCAAGAACGACTGCATTAAATCAAGTTTCCCAAAGGAAACTTGATAATGACCGACAATGATTATTTGTGCTATCTATGCAGGAAAAGAAACAAGAAGAGAGGAAAACAAACCAAGAAGAGAGGAAACAAACAAGAGTAAGACGAAAACATAAAGAGAGGAGAATAGTTTCCACCGATGAGAGGCAAAAAAGAAGTCAAAATTCGAAAATACCAAAAATTACATTAAACGAAGGAATTAAGAAATAACAGAGATTTTTAAGCCCAGTTTTTCATACCTGCTTTCAGATCAGGAAATATGAAATTCAGGAAACGTATCGTCAGTTAACTTTTCTCCCTAAATATTTTTCTTAAACAGAAAAGGTGAAAAATACTCGGTTGATTTTTAACTGTTTTCGTGGGACAGAATCAAGAGGAACGGTTAAGGAACAGTAACCCACACTAAATAAAAATCTACTTCTTTGCCCAATATACCAACAGAATTGGATGAAACAGCAAAAAAAAAAATAAATAAATAAAAAAAAAGAATCATGATTTTACTCTCCCCTTTTTAACTTTCATCTTATTGTTTCAATGACAGATGAATGAAAATAACAATGTAAGAAGTAAAGCATCTTAAAATCTTCCTCTTCTTCATCCACCTACGAAAAAAGGAAGTAAAAAGGACAAGGATGCGGAGAAGGGAATTAAAAAATATGAAGAACAACTCTGTTTTTTGCAATCAGCTGAGCGAAGAGAAGAGAAAACGCCGATCTGGAGACTTGAAATGACAACGAGGTTTTCAGAAACGTTTTCCAGTGGAAACGTTCGGCGCTGGGATGTCGCCTTTAATCGTTGCTGTGACAAATGTAGCCGCAATAAACGTTCCAGAAGGCGTTCAGCACCTCTCACGAAATGGTTCATTACTTTCGCGGACGTTTAATTAAGGAGAAGATAAATAAAAATGTCCTTTCTGGTTATCGCAAGATAGATGTCGTTGGAGGAATTCCGATTCTGACACGAAAAACAGCTTCATAAAAACATCATGTTCAACACTGAATGAAAAATAACAAAACAATTGACGTATCAAAAGTAAAGTGGAAAAATAAATTCTTTTGGATCAAAAAAGTATTGGAAATATTATGAGGAAAAGAGGAAAATATTGTTTGAAGAAATTATGCAATAATGATTACACTTTTGTCAAGCTCCAAAACATTAGAAAAATTCAGAGAGAGAGAGAGAGAGAGAGAGAGAGAGAGGAGAGAGAGAGAGCCTCTCTTCTTAGAAGATAAGGTGAAACTACACGGAACATTCAATCACGGCCAAACGGCTGGTCCGATGGGCATGAAACTTGGCAGGGTTATAGTGAGGATTCCTATGATGGGTTATAATGGTGTTTCATCCTACCTCCACACCCCATCCGAAGGGCCTGGGGGTGAGAAGGGATTCCCTGAAACGGAGCTGGTTCTGCCCACGAAACGAGGCTGGTTACGCCCGTAGACTTAGTTACCCAACGAATTTTCATACATAATTTCTGTATACATATGTTTGCTAGTGTCAGGTATTTCCTTTCTTAAAACTAGAATCTGAGTGTTGGGTTGTATTTTCATCCAATAGATGGCGTTGGTTGTCCATTCTATCATCCTTGGGTGTTGTTTGCATTTGCTTTAATAGATGGCGTTGGTTGTTCTGTTCGTTATCTTAGTGTCCATGGTATTACTTATTGTTTACTTTTGATTTACTTTCCAAGTGATAGCCACTGCCTTACGAACCAGGCTCGCAACCTTTCACATGACACTCTACCTTACCTTGCCTTGCCTTGCTTGACATTATCTTGCCTTATGGTGTCTTCAACTGTCTTGTCTGTTTGACATCTTGTCTTAACTTGTATGACCTATTGGATGTACCATTTTACTTACCTGGTGCAAGATCTGTCATCATGGATCTACCATCTTCAGCCATCTAGACAATTTAAGAATGTACCCACATTCTAAACCACTACGTACCATCTTCAGCCATGTAGATAATTTCAAGAGTGTACCCACATTCTAACCTACGTGTCATCTATTGCTATTATAAGTTATTCTATTTATTGTTAATAAATTAATAATTTTTATAATTCTTTTTACTTGATACCAGTCTAGCCAAATTGTTAGGTAACAAGCGCCTAATACATTTCCATCTATGCAAATAAAAGCTTGACAGCTAGTATACTTTAATTTCTTTATCTCCTCATTTAATTCATCTTGATTCTTTTAATATAATTATCACCGCATGAAGTTACATATCCTTTCAACAGATACATAAATGATCAGGCATTATGATCATGCCATATTCAACCAAGATGTCGTCTCTCTTCGATCTGATAACGGCGATGTTTCGTAACGTTGCGTTTAATTCATCAGTGCTCCAAATGAATGAATCCAACATCCATTCAGTCCTATTCAGAGGAAGCAGCCGTTGAAATATTAAGGACTAATGGCTATCAGATATACCAGGTCTGAAATTCATAGTTTATTAGGTACTTAAGTAATTGAAATTAGGTAATAAACCTCTCTCTCTCTCTCTCTCTCTCTCTCTCTCTCTCTCTCTCTCTCTCTCTCTCTCTCTTTAATGGGGAAAGAAGGAGCAGAAAAAGAAACATTAATATAAAAAACAGTTGGAGGTTATTCAGGAAGAGGAGTGATAATCAGAAAGGCTAAAAGAAATACAGGAAAAAAGAAACTTAGGAGAAGACAAACTCACGTGAAGGAAACTAAGCTGAGAAAGACGAGGAAAATGAGAGAAAAATATATAAAAAAAGAGAGGAATTAATAAATAGAAACAGAAAAGGTATTAAAATTCTAATCTTAAATAAAGGGAAGCAATGATCCGAAAATGCAAAAATTCCGGATAAGCAAAACTAGACATAAATAAAGAAACAATTAAAAGAAATAACTAACGAATAGACAAATTAAATAGATTAAGGACCTCAACGGAAGAGGCTGACAGAAGCCAACAACCTCGCAGAGGCAGGATCGGATCCTCAGGGAATGGAATACAAACCTCCCCTTTCCTGAGGCCGTGAGACCTGCACGGGGCAGAATAGAGCCAGTCGCCACTCCGTTTAGCTTTGAGATGAAACCAGACTAAAACTTAAGTAAAAATGCTTCAGTCCGGTGGTGGCCTCAGCCACGACCCATGAAACTCAGCCATGGTCCGGTGGTGGCCCATGTTGTTGGAACCTATAGTGCTGCCAGAAGTACGATTATGGCTAACTGGCTAACTTTAACCTTATATAAAGTGAAAATTACTGAGGCTAGAGGGCTGCAATTTCGTATATTTGATGATTGGGGGAGTGGATGATCAACATACCAATTTGCAGTCTTTAGCCTCAGTAGTTTGTAAGAGCTGAAACATTTGTTCAGTGTCCTGATATTACCAAGCTGTTCTTCAATTAATTCTTTTCAACAGGAAACTGAGTCGAATCCTGTAACTATTTTGCTTCCGGTGAGAGAAACGTGTTTTGTGCTTTCATTTATCAACAGATTTTTTATTCTGAACATTTTATTTTTTTAGAACTCGGAGTGAATTTTTCTCTTGGAAAGGAGTTAATGAGATGATTTGGAGATATTCACTAGCATTGATTTGCGTCTTTTAATTAACACATTGTTCAAGAATTCCAAATCGATGCGTATTTCTCGTCTACCCTTGATTTGACACTGAATGATAACCATTTTCACTGAACACCTTTTAACCTTTAGAATTCAACGCTCCCATTGAAGATCTATGAAACTCACAGAGAATAAACGAAGTCAAGGGAAAATGTCAGTCTGTCAGATTCTCGTGAATCCCACAGCAATTTTATTGTCTCCTTCATTCTCGTCAAGAAAATCCCCTTCAGTAATCTTCCAAAAGCATTCACCCTCACTCTCACTTCTCCTCTCTCACAAACACAAATATTAATACATTGTTCAATTGATTATTTATGTTCTGGACAAAAGCAAGCCTCTCCCAATTTCTCTCCGTAAAAAGGTAATTCATTTCCCTCCGTAAAAAGGTAATTTATTTCCCTCCGTAAAAAGGTAATTTATTTCCCTCCGTAAAAAGGTCATCCATTTTCCCTCCGTTAAAGGTAATTTTATTTCCCTCCGTAAAAAGGTAATTTATTTCCCTCCGTAAAAAGGTCATCCATTTTCCCTCCGTAAAAAGGTAATTTATTTCCCTCCGTAAGAATGTAACTCATTTCCTTCCGTAAAAAGAAAACTCATTTCCCTCTGCAAAAAGGTATAAAACGGTAACTCATTTCCCTCTTCAAAAAGCTAATTGGCAAAGAATCGGACTTTTCCAGTCTGAGACACAAAGGGACACTGAACATTCTCTCGGGAAACAGTCTCGGCAAAAGTGACTTGATGTTTGTCTTAATCATTGATTATGAAATTTAGGCTGTCAAGCCAAACATTGGGGCACTTTCGGCCACTCAGCGGTTCTGACAGTGAAAAAAAGGGAGTTAGAGTGGTTGGACAGCGAGGAAAAGAGCACGAAGTGCAAGAATCCTGAGGTGGAAATGGGAGGGAACCCAACTGCACCTAGAACTAACAGTTAAAGAGGCTGGACAGCAATATTGATGGAAGTATGCGAGAAAGGATTTAAAGGTAAAGATGACAGCAGCTAGGGCAAAAGTGACCCTGCAAACAACCTTTATTATGTCTACAGTGCACCGCGTGAGTGAACTGACGGCATTACCCCGCTACGTGACCTTTAAGGAACATTTCCTTACCGGAGCTTCCAACATTTCAGAATTTCTTTTCTAAGCTAAAGCCAGGCGAGGAATTTTGTAAGATTCTTCTCAAAACGTCCAGCATTTTGGGGATTATAATAAACAGCTTTTCTGTCAAGTGCACTTCCTTCAAAGCGTCTTTTTCAATTTCACCAGAAAGCTGAGGATTTTGCCTTTCTGAGATGAATGAATTTCTTTCAAATGTCGTCTCAGAAGAAAGTTTTTTTTTTTTTCAAATTGTTAAAAGGAAATGTATTTTCAAAAAATATTGAGAGAGAGAGAGAGAGAGAGAGAGAGAGAGAGAGAGAGAGAGAGAGAGAGAGAGAGAGAGAGAGAGAGAGCTATTCTACCGCCAAACGAACTCATTTTCCATTTATATTCCGAGAGATTCCTAAGCCATCATCGCTATTTTAATTAAAAGTCATATTACTAATAAAAAGAAAAAAGAAAAAAACTCTCTTTCCCATGTTTATATAAAACTCGTAGAAAATTACATTATTCATTACAAAATGGTATAGAAATACGAAGCTTCCCAGCCATACGTAAAAAATTTAATAACTTACCCAAACTAAACATTATGTAGTTTCCAGCACAACCAATTTCAGTTTCCTTCCACAAAAATACGGTTTAAATAGGGAAAAACTCTTCATGGTATATTTTGGCGTTTTATTCAGCATTATGACTAATAAAAGAAAAAAAAATCTTTGTTAAGGTCCTATAGCACTTATCTCTCAGCAACATCATTTACATAATAGTGCGAATGTTCAGTTGAATTTAGTGTTAAATACGGTACATAACGATTAAGTTCAGGTTTAACAGGAACTGCAAGATGTTCTGAACATCGCCACATCCAATCCCTGGCCAAATGAATGCCAATTCCGGTTCAAAAAGGTCATTATCTGAATCATTCTTACAATTCCGCTCAAATCCAGTTCATGCAACTACAGATTGATTGGACTAATGCAATTTATTTCAGTGAAGAAATCGTTCTAACCACGATATGCCTTTTTGTCTGTGTATTCTGGAGTGGACGAGAAACCTTATTTTTGTTACGATATTCTCAGTAGGATTTATTTGTTTGTTGATATGAAAGTTACGAAATATGTTGTGGGTATCTACCGGGCATTTCAAGGTGTCTTTGCGCATGGCGACAGTTATCCTCTACTCGCTCTGTGTCCATAAACATATTCAAAGGTATTTTGAGCGCGTTGACGTAACCTGGGGTCAGATTAAATTACCAAAATTTGTTTTGATTATAAAAAACTATCTCTGTAGTGGTTTTAATTATGGCTAAGTTTGATCAATTTCTCTCCTATTGAGAGATTTAAAAGAAATATGAAAAGACCTTTGAAATGGAAATCGTCAAAACGAATGA
Organism: Macrobrachium nipponense; assembly: GCF_015104395.2. Taxonomy (NCBI): domain Eukaryota; kingdom Metazoa; phylum Arthropoda; class Malacostraca; order Decapoda; family Palaemonidae; genus Macrobrachium; species Macrobrachium nipponense. Next base: position 48,595,746 of record NC_061105.1, on the reverse strand, counting down.
GACAAATGCTAAAAGAAGCTGCAGAAAAATAAGAAGAGTTAAAAGCTACGTACTTTCGGGAATGTCAGTAGAAAGTGAAAGCGTTAACGAATGTAAAAGGTAAAAAGTTCCAGGTAAAATGTTTAATAGATAAAGAATTTCTTTCCCATTCACTTCAGAGAAAGGGAAAAAGCGCTTTCAAATCTCTGATGGGATGTCAGTCAGCATCCTACTCTTCGTTCTCTCTCCTCTCTCTCTCTCCTCTCTCTCTCTCTCTCTATTCTTCTTCGACTCAGAATTATTTAATATATATATATATATATATATATATATATATATATATATATAATTCGGTGAAAGAAGAGAGAGGAAACTTCCAAAACTCTCAGCCAAGGACCAAAGCGACTTAGGACGGGCGCACGAAAAGCGACATATTTTATATTTGTTTCTCTTTTGATTTGTAAACAGAGTCATAACTGACCACGTTTTAAGCTGATGTTTACTAGTATTTCTAGACAAAACCCATTGGTTCTCTTGTAATCATTTTTTAGTGTATCAGTATTAAGCAGGGAGCAATAATGCTCTGGTTTATTCAGCTTCTGCTAACTAGAGGAATTTATTGTTGTTTAATTAGGTACAAGTCATTAACTTTCATCAGACTACATTTTTATCGGTAAAGATATTATTTTTACTCTTCTTCCAACGTTTGAATAGATATTTATGTGTGTGTGTGTGTTTGCGTATGGGAGTTTTTTGTTGCCGTCTGCAAGTGATCTTGAGTATTTGTGAATTACAATGCCCTGTGTGCGTCTGTATAGTATATTACTAATAAAGTAAAGTCTGTCTATAGGGTTGGCATTAACAAATGAAAGATCTCTTAAAAGAAGACCACCAACGGTGCCAAATCATGACCTTGCTAATCCTTCCTGTAAATTGTATAATTAATTTTTACGCAAAGAATTTTGATCTGTCTATGAAAAGGTTGATTGTCAAATATAAAAATAGATATCATATATTCATGGACAGATGATCTGGATCTATAAAGATTATGGAGTTATTTAAACTTTTATCCAATCGTGAATAATAATTATCTGTAGGCCAATTGGTCTTTTAAAGTTCGTCCAAATCCTCATATAATATATAACAAATTCTTTTACCTTAGGAATAACTTACACACGAAGATAATTGCGTTTGATGAGTGCATCTGATCCGATCCAGATTCGAACCTGTTCTTTTTTGGGTTTGATATAAGGTAGGCAGTCGACTGATCCATTCAGCTATCAAGACGGCCGGTTGAATAAGTAGACTGCCTACGTCTGTAGTTGATATTAAAGCCACAGGTACGAATCCCGGCCGGGGCTGATGCACCTATCAGTTATGTTTGCCTTTGGTGCAAGTTATTCCAAAGTTAAGTGAAATCGATGTCAGAGGTATTTCGGGCTTTAATGAGAAGAATCACGTGTATAAAAGTGAGATTAATATCATACATATCTGTGCTCAAGGACACATGACGCAAACCCACCTTACGCTGATTGAGCCAAATTCTTCCTCATCACTTTAGAGGAACGAAGGAGGAGGAGGAGGAGGATCATGCCGTACCTATTCTTCTTCTTCTTCTGCTTAATTAGAGCATAAGGGGAATCCTTGCTGCTCCCAGGGGGCCTTAGGAGTGATGGAACGCTGCTGTTGCCCTTAAGTGGTTCCGTCGTCTAAATGAAAATGAGGGACTTTGTTGAGGGTGGGATTGGGTATGAGATGGGTCTCCCGTCTTCCTTTAAAAAAAAAAATGTTTAATATATTATAATTTTTCCTTTGTTTGTTTTTGTTTTCGACCAATAGCAAGATAGCATGGAATTGCTTTTTAAAAATCCTTTTTATTTTTTTTTGTTCTTTGTTCACACCAGAAAGAAGAATGTTATAACAAATAGTGTGATGGACAGTATGTATAGAGTATATAGTATATTTTTTGAAGTTATCAGGTTGGTCAACATTTTCTTCTGGTTCTATTTGATTTTATGTTGTTCATTTTTTTTTGTTTTTTTTTTTTTTTTCCGATGACCTACGGAAAAATATGAACAAATGGGTAGTCTCATATCTTGAGAGCAGATATATATATAGATATATATATAATATTATATATATATATATATATATATATATATATATATATTATACTATATATATATATATATATATATATATATATATATATATATATATATATATATATATATATATATTCTGTCTCAGATATGAGACTACCCATTTGTTCATATTCTTGCGTAGATCATCGGAAAAAACCCAAGACTATCATTCACTACAAGAGAAAGCACAAACTCGAAAGAGGCGACACATCTCGAATGGGATTCATAACCTCAAACGTAGCTTCCCAAATCAAACGGAACGATCAACTGAAACCTCCTTTTCTAAAGTAACTTGAAATCATTTCAAGAGGGTGATGCTGAAGGGCCTAACCGTACCATAATAATCAACGATAATCGGCTCCATCTACCCGTTCAAAGAAATAAGATCGGAGTGAAAATGATGACCGTCTGCGTGGCGTTACTATCTGGAAGTTCATTCTTTTCCAGTTAACAGTTAATAACGTTTAAAACGGGTCTTGGAATACTGCCATGAGGATTGATGATCAGGTACGATGTCTGTGGGAAATCGATGATTGTGAAGGATTGATGAACATATATATATATATATATATATATATATATATATATATATATATATATATATATATATATATATATATATATATACACCGACTTTTTCAAGATAATGAATGACTAGGACATGCAACATTTATCATACGTGGGAGGAACAAGAGTAAATCAGGGTAAGATATCTGTCTCTGTAAATATGGAAGAGGGAAAATCGTTCATGTGGGTAAGAGAATTACCTATCAGGTATTATTTGCTCACCTGAGAAGAGAGAGACACCCACCATTTCATTTTAACTAAGGAAGAAGGCCTCAGCAGCCGTTTTTGGGGAGGACCTATGGCAGGGTGAGAAGGAGGGGGGTGTTGGGTAGTGAAGAGGTGTGAGGGTAATGGGGAGGTTATTCTTTTCCATCAAATTTAATTGCCTTCAGCCCGATGAATGACAAAAATGAAAGCTGAAGAATGCATAAGAAACGTCAGATTACCCATTTATTTCTTATTTGCATTATGCTCCTGCACATATTCCTTATTATCAGGATTATGTCTTCAAGAAGTTTATATCGGAATTATGTCTTCACAAAGTTTTATACCGGGATTATAATCTTCAAGAAGTTGTATATCTGGTATTATGTTTCTTCAAGAAGTTTCATATCGGGATTATGTCTTCAAGAAGTTTCATATCAGGATTATGTCTTCAAGATGATTCCTATCGGTATTATGGTCTTCAAGAAGTTTTATATTGGGATTATGTCTTCAAGAAGTTGTATATCAGGATTATGTGTTCAAGAGGTTTTATATCGAGATTATTTCTTCAAGAAGTTATCGGGGTTATCGGGGTCTTTATTCAAGAAGTTTCATAGCGTATTATGTCTTCAAGAAGTTTCATATCGGAATTATGTCTCCAAGAAGTCTTTATATCGGGATAAGTCTTCAAGTTTCATATCGGGATATGTCCCCTTCAAGAAGATGTCGGGGTTATGTCTCAAGAAGTTTTGTATCGGATCATGTCTTCATGATAGTTGTATAAGTATTCGAATGAACAAAACTGCCAAAGCAGTACCCTTCAGCCACCACAGAGCATAACGAGCTCTTGCCCATATGGAAACGCCCACTCGGGGGGCGTTTCCAAAACGACCAGCGTTGCGCCATCATCCTCGTGTTATTTCGTATGTAATGCATAAAAGGTGCCTCGCTTCCTTCTCATCTGGGATAAGATCTGGAGGTCATTATGGCGAGAAATTGCTTTTTTCTCCCTTAACCGGAACAAGTGTGACCCTCTGGGCAATATGGCAGAATGGCTGCCTTGTGTCCATGATGGCTCTCATATCAGTTTAGGATAAGAAGTAGCCTCTTGCGTAAGTGTTGTGTGTGTGTGTGTGTGTTTGTGTTTACTTACGCGTTATCTTTACACAGGACATTTTCGGCATTAATTCTCAACGATGGAAAGCAATTTACCGGTATGCCATCTTCACCATTGACAAATATGAAGACGTCCTTCTAAATAAGCCTCAATTCTCACAGCAATTTCCAACAAAAGTTGACAGGACACGATAAAACAGATCAATCAAGAACGGAGGAAGAGTGGAATAGAAAGAAACTGAAACAATCTGAATGCGTA
>NC_061105.1:48577411-48590977 GCF_015104395.2 Macrobrachium nipponense | reverse complement strand
ATCAATATTCCAGTAACGAACTTCAATTAAAGCGTCATTATGCAAATCAGAAGCCAAACTCACCAAAATTTCATAAACTTCATAGAAAAAAGTAGAAGAGATCTATAACTAAAATGATCGAGCCAGGTGCTTCGTAAGTGATTAAATTATAACTAAACATCTTAAGAGGTTTAAATAGGTGTTATGAGATAAAGGCATGATTTTCCTACCGATCACGAAAGTCTTGCAGAGCTGAAACATTTGTCCAGTGTCCTGATATTACCAGAAGCTGTTCTTCATTAATTCCTTTCAATAGGAAACTGAGTCAAATCCTGCAACTATTTTGCTTCCAGTGAGAGAAACGTGTTTTGTGTTTTCATTTATCAAACAGATTTTGATTCTGAAAATTTTATTTATTTGTTTTTAACTCGGAGTTCATTTTTCTCTTAGGAAAGGGGTTATTTTACTCAGATGATTTGGAGATATTCACTAGCATTGATTTACGTCTTTTAATTCACACATTGTTCAGGAATTCGAAATCGATGCGTATTCCTCGTCTACCCTTGATTTGACATTGAATGATAACCATTTTCACTGAAAACCTTTCAACCTTTAGAATTCAACGCTCCCATTGAAGATCTATGAAACTCACAGAGAATAAACGAAGTCAAAGAAAAATGTCAGTCTGTCAGATTCTCGTGAATCCCACTGCAATTTTATTGTCTCCTTCATTCTCGTCGAGAAAACCCCCTTCAGTAATCTTCCAAAAGCATTCACCCTCACTCTCACTTCTTCTCTCTCACAAACACAAATATTAATCCATTGTTCAATCGATTATTTATGTTCTGGACAAAAACAAGCTTCGCCCCATTTCTCTCAGTATAAAGGTAATTCATTTACCTCCGGAAAAAGGTAATTTATTTCCCTCCGTAAAAAGGTAATTTATTTTCCTCTGCAAAAAGGTAATTCATTTCCCTCCGTAAAAAGGTAATTTATTTCCATTTGCCAAAAAGTAATTCATTTCCCTCCGTAAAAAGGTAATTCATTTCCCTCCGTAAAAAGGTAATTTATTTTCCTCTGCAAAAAGGTAATTCATTTCCCTCCGTAAAAAGGAAATTCATTTCCCTCCGTAAAAAAAAGTAATTCATTTCCCTCCGTAAAAAGGAAATTCATTTCCCTCCGTAAAAAGGTAATTTATTTCCCTCTGCAAAAAGGAAATTCATTTCCCTACGTAAAAAGGTAATTTGTTTCCCTCCGTAAAAAGGTAATTTGTTTCCCTCCGTAAAAAGGTAATTCATTTCCCTCCGTAAAAAGGTAATTCATTTCCCTCCGTAAAAAGGTAATTTGTTTCCCTCCGTAAAAAGGTAATTCATTTCCCTCCGTAAAAAGGTAATTTGTTTCCGTCCGTAAAAAGGTAATTTATTTCCCTCTGTAAAAAGGGAATTCATTTCCCTACGTAAAAAGGTAATTTGTTTCCCTCCGTAAAAAGGTAATTCATTTCCCTCCGTAAAAAGGTAATTTATTTCCCTCTGCAAAAAGATAATTCATTTCCCTCCGTAAAAGTGTAACTCATTTCCCTCTGTAAAAATGTAACTCATTTCCCTCTGTAAAAATGTAACTCATTTCCCTCTGTAAAAATGTAACTCATTTCCCTCTGTAAAAATGTAATTCATTTCCCCTCTGCAAAAAGCTAATTGGCAAAAATATTGACACGAAAAACCCCACACTCGAATAGACACTAATATTTGGTGTCTTCTAATAGAAAACCTGTGGCACTATTGGCCCCTGTTCTCCTCTGATGGTGCCATGGCCCCAATACAGAGAGGAATCAAGACTTCTTTTCCAGTCTGAGACACAAAGGGACACTGAACATTCTCTCAGGAAAATACTCTTGGCAAAGTGACCTTGATGTTTCGTCTTAAATCATTTGATTATGAAATTTTAGGTTGTCAAGCCAAAAAATTTCGGAGGGGCACTTTTCGGCCACTCAGCGGTCTGAACAGTGGAAAAAAAAAGGGGGAGCTAGAGTTGGTTGGACAGCGAGGAAAAGAGCACGAAGTGCAAGAATCCTGAGGTGGAATGGGAGGGAACCTAACTGCAACTAGAACTAACAGTTAAAGAGGCTGGACAGCAATATTGATGGAAGTATGCGAGAAAGTTGTTAAAGGTAAAAGATAACAGCAGCTAGGGGCAAAAATGACCCTGCAAACAACCTTTAGTATGTCTACAGTGCACCGCGTGAGAGAACTGACGGCACTACCCCGCTACGTGACCTTTAAGGAACATTTCCTTACCGGAGCTTCCAACATTTCAGAATTTCTTTTCTAAGCTAAAGCCAGGCGAGGAATTTTGTAAGAATCTTCTCAAAACGTCCAGCATTTTGGGGATTATAATAAACAGCTTTTCTGTCGAGTGCATTTCCTTCAAAAGCGTCTTTTTCAATTCACCAGAAAGCTGAGGATTTTTCCTTTCTGAGATACATGAATTTCTTTCAAAGGTTGTCTCAGAAGAAAGTTTTTTTTTTTTTCATATTGCTAAAAGGAAATGTATTTTCAAAAAATATTAAGAGAGAGAGAGAGAGAGAGAGAGAGAGAGAGAGAGAGAGAGAGAGAGAGCTATTCTACCGCCAAAGAACTCATTCTCCATTTATATTCCGAGAGATTCCCTAAGCCATCATCGCTATATTTAATTAAAAGTCATATTACTAAAAAAAAAAAAAAAAAAAAAAAAAAAAAAAAAAAAAAAAAAAAAAAAAAAAAAAAAAAAATTCTCTATCCCATGTTTATATAAAAACAAGTAGAAAATTACATTATTCATTACAAAATGGTATAGAAATACGAAGCTTCCCAGCCATAGGTAAAAAATTTAATAATTTACCCAAACTAAACATTATGTAGTTTCCAGCACAACGAATTTCAGTTGTAAAATTCCTTCCACAAAAATACGGTTTGAATAGGGAAAGACTCTTCATGGTATATTTTGGTGTTTTATTCAGCATTATGACTAATAAAAGTAAATAAAATCTATGTTAAAGTCCTATAGCACTTATCTCTCAGCAACATCATTTTACATAATAGTGTGAATGTTCAGTTGAATTTACAGTGTTAAATACGGTACATAACGATTAATTTCAGGTTTAACAGGAACTGCAAGATGTTCTGAACATCGCCGCATCCAATCCCTGGCCAAATGAATGCCATTTCCGGTTCAAAAAAATCATTATCTGAATCATTCTTACAATTCCGCTCAAATCCAGTTCATGGAACTACAGAATTGGTTGAGAACTAATGAAATTTATTTCAGTGAAGAAATCGTTCTAACTACGATATGCCTTTTTGTCTGTGTATTCTGGAGTGGACGAGAAACCTTAATTTTGTTACGATATTCTCTGTAAGATTTATTTGTTTGCTGATATGAAAGTTACGAAATATGTTGCGGTTATCTACCGGCATTTCAAGGTGTCTTTGCGCATGGCGACAGTATCCTCTACTCGCTCTGTGTCCATAACATATTCAAAGGTATTTGAGCGCGTTGGCGTAACCTAGAGGTCAGATTAAATTACCAAAATCGTTTTGATTCGAAAGGTATTAACACATGAAAACAAATTTAAAAAAAAATCAAAACTACCTAAGAATCAAATGTGAACTTCAGCATTCCGGAAATTGTTGGATGCGGGAATAGTCACAAAGACTACGAAATTATTTAATAACCAGAGTTCATCGTGGAATGACGAGGACGATGGGGAAACTGGTTCTTGAATTTGTTGTTGAAAAAAGAAGGTTCGGAATACAGAATTGCCAGAAGCTTCCGCCGATTAAAAACATGAAAAAGGAGATATATATATATATATATATATATATATATATATATATATATATATATATAATATGTATATATGTGTGTATATATATATATATATATATATATATATATATATATATATAGATATATATATATATATATATATATATATATATATATATATATATATATATATATATATATATATATATATATATATATATATATATATATATATATATACTATATATATATATATGTATATATATATATATATATAGTATATATATATATATATATATATATATATATATATATATATATATATATATGTATATATATATATAATATATATATATATATATATATATATATATATATATATATATATATATATATATATATATATATATATATATATATATAATACAAGAGGGACATAGATTCTGTAATGTAAATATAAATAGATTTAAAAGCTATCAGTCATACCCATAATACAAATACAAATCATTCTATGACCGTAGTCTGTCAGTTACATTATGATAAGTACCCAGACCTCTTTCTATTTATGCGCCGTAAATATATACACACAGGCTGATGCAAATGCTCCTTAATCCTATATTGACCTAAGGATCTGAAAGTCTCTTCGGCCGAGTAGCGAAGCGAATTGTCCATCCAGCCGACTCCCTTCACCACTGGAACCAAACCACAAAGAAGAGAGAAATATTCAGCACCGTCCCTTCCCCCCCCCATTGGCAGATTTTCAGTTTGTAAATTTGAAAGTTGAATCTCAAACAGGAAAGAAAACAAGTAAAACAGAATGCGCAGATGTTTCTTCGGCGCAATTGAGTTTTCTGTACAGCGTATAAGGCTGTACGAAACTCTCAGCCACGGCCCATGAAACTCTCAACAGCGGCCCATGACAATTTCAGCCACAGCCAGGCGGTAGCCCGTAGCGGTGCCAGACACACGATACGGACTAACTTTGACCTTAAATTAAATAAAAACTACTGAGGCTGAAGGGCTGCAATTTGGTATGTTTGATGACTGGAGGGTGGATGATCAACATACTAATTTGCAGCCCTCTAGCCTCAGTAGTTTGCAGGTCTAGGGACGGACAGAAAAAAGTGCGGACGAACAGACAAAGCCATCTCAATAGTTTTCTTTTACAGCTTTTACATAAATCTAAAAATGCAAATGTAACGTAAACAAATATACTAAGAAAATATACACAACACGAATGAATATTTTTCTTGTGAGTGTAATAATACCAATATGTTATTTGTAAATAAAACGATGCCGGATCGATTCATCTTTTAACGAAAACAAACTACATTTTGTGAAAATGTATTGTAAATAAATGTATTGTGAATAAATATTTTGTTGTTGATAAGCATAATATATCAAGGGTGACAAATTCGTTCAATGTGTCATTCCTAAAAAATAACGATTTTTAATTACGAATAGCATACTTAACAAATTGTGAGTAATTACAAATTGTTAACGAAAACAAACCAGACTTCACTCATTTTAGTTCTCTCAGTCAGGGAAAGTTATCGCCGTATCAAAACCCATTCGAGTGTCTATTGTGCTAAAGTTTTAACGAGTGACGAATTACGCAAAATTCATAAACAAACACAACTTTATACAATAGTAAGTTTCAGAAACAGACGGGCATAGCCTTTTTAAAATGGTTCATTATATAAATTAGTGTCTTAATCTCGCATTGGAACTACATCGAATATGTAAAAGTAAATTAATATCGTCTTAAGGGAATAGATAATTCCCTCGGCATAACATTTATTTATGCATGTAAAACTTTCATTCGTAGTTTAGACGCTCAAAACTGATTAAAGTAACAAATACAGTAGGACAAAACTTGAAATTACAACGGACTCTCTCTCTCTCTCTCTCTCTCTCTCTGAGAATAGAGAATGTGATGAATTGATTAGACACTCGTTGCTCCTAAAAAAACTTCTACACATTTCAATTAGAAGGAAGAGTATGATTCAATTATCAAAATGTGATAAGAAATACAATTTCCTGAGCCACTTGATCACAGAACCTTTAGTGAATGAAACAGAATGTTCACCTTCATTCTCAAGAGCCTCTGAGCTAATGCCACCACATGCATAGCAGCCAAAAGTAAGCTATTCATAAACTCTATATATCCAGCATCTTTTTTATAACACTGATCAAAGGTAACAATTTGCATCTTGATAACAGGTTAAGTAGAGTTATCCCGACAGAGGAACATGAATTCAGATGAGGAAGAGGTTAATTCACATTACAACTGGAGCTCTAGCTAGTAAATGCCTTCAGTTTAATGTTAGACTAAAACACACACACAACACACACACACACACACACACACACATAGAGAGAGAGAGAGAGAGAGAGAGAATTGTTTTTTTTAATCCTTTTTCAAGAACGACTGTATTTAGTAACACACGTCATTAAAGCGGTCTCAGATCGAGGCATCTGCACACACACACACACACGCACACAGGGAGAGAGAGGGAGACAGACAGACAGACACACAGACAGAGAGAGAAGGGGCTCTTTTAAATCCTTTATCAAGAACGACTGCATTTAATAACACACGTCATTAAATCAAGTTTCCCAAAGGAAACTTGATAATGACCGACAATGATTATTTCTGCTATCTATGCAGGAAAAGAAACAAGAAGAGAGGAAAACAAAACCAAGAAGAGATGAAAACAAAACAAGAGGTAAGACGAAAACATAAAGAGGAGGAGAATAGTTTCCACCGATGAGAGGCAAAGAAGTCAAAATTCGAAAATACCAAAAATTACATTAAACGAAGGAATTAAGAAATAACAGAGATTTTTAAGCCCAGTTTTTCATACCTGCTTTCAGATCAGGAAATATGAAATTCAGGAAACGTATCGTCAGATAACTTTTCTCCCTAAATATTTTTCTTAAACAGAAAAGGTGAAAAATACTCGGTTGATTTTTAAACTGTTTTCTTTGGGACAGAATCAAGAGGAAAGGTTAAGGAACAGTAACCCACACTAAATAAAAATCTACTTCTTTGCCCATAAACCAACAGAATTGGGATGAAACAGCAAAAAAAAAAAAAAAAAAAAAAAAAAGATTCATGATTTTACTCTCCCCTTTTTAACTTTCATCTTATTGTTTCAATGACAGATGAATGAAAATAAGAATGTAAGAAGTAAAGCATCTTAAAATCTTCCTCTTCTTCATCCACCTACGAAGAAAGGAAGTAAAAAGGACAAGGATGCGGAGAAGGGAATTAAAAAATATGAAGAACAAACTCTGAAGAAATTAAAAAATAAAAAATGAAAAAAAAAACAAAAAAACTTCTGCAGATCTGTCTGAGTTCGAAGAGAAGAGAAAACGTCGATCTGGAGACTTGAAATGACAACGAGGTTTTCACAAACGTTTTCCAGTGGAAACGTTCGGCGCTGGGATGTCGCCTTTAATCGTTGCTGTGACAAATGCAGCCGCAATAAACGTTCCAAGAGGCGTTCAGCACCTCTCACGAAATGGTTCATTACTTTCGCGGACGTTTAATAAAGGAGAAGATAAATAAAAATGTCCTTTCTGGTTATCGCAAGATAGATGTCGTTGGAGGAATTCCGATTCTGACACGAAAAACAGCTTCATAAAAACATCATGTTCAACACTGAATGAAAAATAACAAAACAATTGACGTATCAAAAGTAAAGTGGAAAAATAATTCTTTCTGATCAAAAAGTATTGGAAATAAATTCTTTTGGATCAAAAAAGTATTGGGAATATTATGAGGAAAAGAGGAAAATATTGTTTGAAGAAATTATGCAATAATGATTACACTTTTGTCAAGCTCCAAAACATTAGAAAAATTCAGAGAGAGAGAGAGAGAGAGAGAGAAAGCCTCTCTTCTTAGAAGATAAGGTGAAACTGCACGGAACATTCAATCACGGCCAAACGGCTGGTCCGATGGGCATGAAACTTGGCAGGGTTATAGTGAGGATTCCTATGATGGGTTATAATGGTGTTTCATCCTACCTCCACACCCCATCCGAAGGGCCTGGGGGTGAGAAGGGATTCCCTGAAACGGAGCTGGTTCTGCCCACGAAACGAGGCTGGTTACGCCCGTAGACTTAGTTACCCAACGAATTTTCATACATAATTTCTGTATACATATGTTTGCTAGTGTCAGGTATTTCCTTTCTTAAAACTAGAATCTAAGTGTTGGTTGTATTTCATCCTAATAGATGGCGTTGGTTGTCCATATCATCCTTGGGTGTTGTTTGCATTCGCTTTAATAGATGGCGTTGGTTGTCCATTCTATCATCCTTGGGTGTTGTTTGCATTCGCTTTAATAGATGGCGTTGGCTGTTCTGTTCGTTATTTTAGTGTCCATGGTATTACTTATTGTTTACTTTTGATTTACTTTCCAAGTGATAGCCACTGCCTTACGAACCAGGCTCGCAACCTTTCACATGACACTCTACCTTACCTTGCCTTGCCTTGCTTGACATTATCTTGCCTTATGGTGTCTTCAACTGTCTTGTCTGTTTGACATCTTGTCTTAACTTGTATGACCTGTTGGATGTACCATTTTACTTACCTGGTGCAAGATCTGTCATCATGGATCTACCATCTTCAGCCATCTAGACAATTTCAAGAATGTACCACATTCTAAACCACTACGTACCATCTTCAGCCATCTAGATAATTTCAAGAGTGTACCCACATTCTAACCTACGTGTCATCTATTGCTATTATAAGTTATTCTATTTATTGTTAAATTAATAATTTTTATAATTCTTTTTTACTTGATGCCAGTCTAGCCAAATTGTTAGGTAACAAGCGCCTAATACATTTCCATCTATGCAAATAAAAGCTTGACAGCTAGTATACTTTAATTTTTTTATCTCCTCATTTAATTAATCTTGATTCTTTTAATATAATTATCACCGCATGAAGTTACATATCCTTTCAACAGATACATAAATGATCAGGCATTATGATCATGCCATATTCAACCAAGATGTCGTCTCTCTTCGATCTGATAACGGCGATGTTTCGTAACGTTACGTTTAATTCATCAGTGCTCCAAATGAATGAATCCAACATCCATTCAGTCCTATTCAGAGGAAGCAGCCGTTGAAATATTAAGGACTAATGGCTATCAGATATACCAGGTCTGAAATTCATAGTTTATTAGGTACTTAAGTAATTGAAATTAGGTAATAAACCTCTCTCTCTCTCTCTCTCTCTCTCTCTCTCTCTCTCTCTCTCTCTCTCTCTCTTTAATGGGGGAAAGAAGGAGCAGAAAAAGAAACATTAATATAAAAAACAGTTGGAGGTTATTCAGGAAGAGGAGTGATAATCAGAAAGGCTAAAAGAAATACAGGAAAAAAGAAACTTAGGAGAAGACAAACTCACGTAAAGGAAACTAAGCTGAGAAAGACGAGGAAAATGAGAGAAAAATATATAAAAAAAGAGAGGAATTAATAAATAGAAACAGAAGAGGTATTAAAATTCTAATCTTAAATAAAGGGAAGCAATGATCCGAAAATGCAAAAATTCCGGATAAGCAAAACTAGACATAAATAAAGAAACAATTAAAAGAAATAACTAACGAATAGACAAATTAAATAGATTAAGAAGCCAACAACCTCGCAGAGGCCAACAAACTCGCAGAGGCAGGATCGGATCCTCAGGGAATGGAATACAAACCTCCCCTTTCCTGAGGCCGTGAGACCTGCACGGGGGCAGAAATAGAGAGGGCCAGTCGCCACTCCGTTTAGCTTTGAGATGACAAACCAGACTAAAACTTATATAAAAAATGCGTTCACACTAGTCCGGTGTTGGCCTCAGCCACGACCCATGAAACTCAGCCATGGTCCGGTGGTGGCCCATGTTGTTGGAACCTATAGTGCTGCCAGAAGTACGATTATGGCTAACTTAACCTTAAATGAAATTAAACTCACTGAGGCTAGAAGGCTGCAATTTCGTATGTTTGATGATTGGAGGAGTGGATGATCAACATACCAATTTGCAGTCTTTAGCCTCAGTAGTTTGTAAGATCTGAGGGCGGAAGGCCGGACGGAGTCACCACAATAGTTTTCTTTCACAGAAAACTAAAAAAATGAGACGTGATAAAAGTGAGTAACCATTTTTAGCCTTCAGCCCCATCAAGGACCCCAAGGAATCCCCAGAAAGACTTCAGGAATGTGGTCCCTTAATCGCCCCCCTCCCCCCACTTTCTCACCAAACCCAAATTTACGACTTTTTTGAGTCCCAAAGGATAAGGGTGAGTTGATAAGGACTCCGAGACTCGAAAAGGCTTTTATCATTAGTCTTTCCAAAATGAAGCTTGTCGATGTATTTTGGCTGGAATTTTGCACTTAACAGATCTACTAGTTATCAATAAAGCCCGACAGAGAGAGAGAGAGAGAGAGAAGAGAGAGAGAGAGAGAGAGAGAGAGAGAGAGGTCACTTCTACAACGCCAAGTACAACTGTGAGTACTGGGGGGCAAGAATTCTTAAAATTAAATTTATTGATACAATAAAAGCATATCAAACAAATGGGATAACAGTCTCAGCCCGTTTTCAATTTTATTTTCCATCGTCTTATAAAACACAGCGTCAAGTACAACTGTGAATACTGGGGGCCAAGAACTCTTAAAAATAAATTTATCAATGTAATAAAAGCATAGATAACAAATGACAACAGTCTTCGCCGTTTTCGATTTTATTTTCCATCGTCTTATAAAACGTGGAGATCTCCCTCCCAGTGTCTCCCAGAGAAGCGCTGTTTGTCTCCGAGTACATTTCTCACCCCCGAGATGAATTTCCTCTCTCGCTTCCTCTTCCGCGAAGGTTCTTCGACGATTATCATTTTCTTTCATGGTTCTCTCCTGTCTCTTTGTTCCTGCTTTCACTCCGAACCCTTTTAAGCTTTGTCCCATTAACTGCTGTCTTAAAGGCTTTCAAGTTCAGTGTTCAGTAGTTTTAACAGCCTTAAATGGATGGGACACTAACTAAGCCGGCTCCACCACCCACACACACACACACACACACACACACACACACACATATATATATATATATATATATATATATATGTATATATATACATACTACATATATGCATATTCAAATAGCTATCTATCTATCTATCTATCTATCTATCTATATATATATATATATATATATATATATATATATATATATATATATTATATATCTACTGTCAATCTTAGCTGTGAATTCTACCGTCATAACAGCACTTGGATTCGCCGTGAAAAACAGTATTATATATATTATATAAGGAAAGAAACTATACTCTTAATGATGTATAACTCATTACCAAAGGAGTTTTCATTTCAGGATATCTTGATCAATCTAAAACCAACGTAAACTAACCAAACTTGCCTAAACACGAATCAGTAGTCTTTCCAGCTTTGATGAGAAACACATTACATTATCTGAAAGAAATTTGAGTAATATCTTTAATGAATATAGCTACGTAAGCCACAAAACGAAGAGTAATATTAGCGCTAATTTCTGTCCTAACTGTTCTGTTGCACCTGTTTGATGACATACTATCAACAACTGTACTGACAAAACAACTATTTTCTTCGAAGATTTTTTTTTCCTGCCAAGACAATTCTTCTAAACCCTTTTATTTACTAATATTCATGTGCTAATATAGTAACCGCTAATATGTGGATATTCAGGCAGACGCTGTTACCAATTTTGCATGTGGATGGCGATCAAGAATGTGGTCCAAGTCATAGGTTCACCTGCCTGTAACTACTGCCTGCCTTAGATTCTTTGATCTGGTAACACTGTTGAAAAGCGAGAGAATTGCGGGCACATCAGAAAGTAAATTCCTTCGTGACTCTTTATCACGAGACTCTCTTCATCAGTGTTTTAAGAGTTCGACGTCTCTCCAACTGGAGGCGGTGTCGTGTGTGCGAGTATTTAAACAATGAAGAAGAAGAATTAAAGGCAAGGTTCTACTGAATTTATTCGGTAGTAAGGGTGTGTGGAATTAACTAAAATGTCAAATAACTTGTTAAACCATTTTTTGCTATTCGACTTTTGTATGGAGAAACATCACTGCATATTGATCTATTCCTGTCTCTGCGTCTCTTCTCAGACTCAAAATTTCATAAAACTAACTATCATAAAAACAAGATTACTAAGGACTACATTTTATACAATCATCTGTTTGGAACAATTCTGAAATGGGGAATTTGTATCTCTAAGAAAAAATTAAAATTCTCTATACACATCAGATTTATCTTAACAAATCTTTCAAACACACACACACATACACACACACACACGTACGTGTCATTTAGTAGCTGGGAGACAGATACAACTACACACACACACACACTTCATTTAGTACCTCGGAGAGACACACACACAAACACACGCACAGGATTTTGTTTCAATTAGTAGCTGGGATAGAGACAGACGGAGAGATGTATTGGCTTTCATATTAGTAAATATGAAAGTGATTTTCTCTTATCAGAAATGCTGACGGATTTGATGAGCTCTCCTTAGAATAATGTTTGACGATCAATTTGCGCCTTTTGGATCATCCAGGGATTAAATGAAAATATTTAAGATCAGTTTGAAAACTGAGGGCACAACATTTTATATAGCTGTCGGAGTTTAATAAAGATCCACTTTTGGATGAATGCCTTTTAGCAGAATGTCTTAGACACACTTTCATTCACAATTAATAAAAATAATGAAATGCGAACGAAAGGAACGAAAATCGCAGTTCAGGGAATAAACTCCCCCTTCTCTCTTCGGAAATTGAGGACGCGCGCATGCGCACTGATTCCGCCGGACAAACGTTATTAATGGGAAGGACACTTAGGAGCCACTCGGAAGGGCACCGGGAATGAGAATGGAAATCAGGAACCCCCCCATCCCCCCATCCATATAACAGGAAAAGAGAAATGGTCACTCCAGCTATGTAAATACTTAAAATGTCAGCGAGAGAATATCTTATGAATATCTTATGAACGGTTTCTCCTCCCTTGGAGGAGGAGGAGGGGTACTGCTTGCGTCGAGGCTCTCCCCTTTTGTAGGTATACATTTTGATACAGCAATGAATGAATTGAGTTCAGTATAGAATTTAGGGCAAAGGCCAAGCACTGGGACCTGTGAGGCCAATCAGTGCTGAAATGGAAATTGACAGTAAAAGGTTTGAAAGGTGTAACAGGAGGAAAACCTCAAAGCAGTTGCACTATGAGTCAAGTGTTAGGAGAGGGTGGAACGTAAGATGAAGAAGGAGAATATGAAAGGAGGTACAGCAAACGGAGTGAATGAGGTTGCAGCTAGGGGCCGAAAGTACGCTGCAAAGAACCTTAAGTAAGGCCTACAGGGCATCGCATGAGGTCCACTGACGGCACTACCCCTCTACAGGGGATATGGCAACGAACACTCACGTCTAGTGTTTCCCTTTCTTTCTCCCTCTCGACGCTAGCTGTGACCCCCAACAGTCTCCTAATAACTAGGTACATATTCCACTGCTCAGGTCAACAGAGGATCCATTTTTATGTGATTTAACATGTTAATTCCTCCTCTTGGAGGTGGAGCTTGCTAAATTAACATGTTAATACCTCCTCTTGGAGGTGTGGGTGCCTATGAGTTATTATCATTTCTCCTGCATCTAAGCCTTTGATTTTCCTATTATACATTATTTTTAATGCGAATATATTATGTTTTAAAGTTAAAATTAGCACTGGATTTTTGGGAACGAGCCCAATCTGTCCCTCC
>NC_061105.1:48569911-48572411 GCF_015104395.2 Macrobrachium nipponense | reverse complement strand
CAAGGAGCATCTTTTTCTGTTCTTCAACGCTCGATAATCATATCCGGAGTGGTTGTCGATATTAAACGATTTTTTTAAAAGGAAACGAGAAAACTGGCTGGTTTAATCATTTCAAACAGAACTTACTGAAAATCTTAGTTTTATGAATCGTTTTTAAGATTAACACAATTAGTCAGTAATGAAGTGGAAGAAATTGCGATATTTGAGAAAGTTAAAAGCTTCAGAGCTATAGAGAGAGAGAGAGAGAGAGAGAGAGAGAGAGAGAGAGAGAGATTAAAGGCATAAGCACAAGATTAAAGGCACAAATAGAAAGGTTCTGAAGAGAGAGAGAGAGAGAGAGCTATATATAATATATAATATATATATATATAATATATATATATAGAGAGAGAGAGAGAGAGAGAGAGAGAGAGAGAGAGAGAGAGAGAGAGAGATTAATGGCATAAACACAAGATTAAATACACAAATAGAAAGGTTCTGGAGAGAGAGAGAGAGAGAGAGAGAGAGAGAGAGAGAGAGAGAGAGAGAGAGAGAGAGAGCTGCTCAATTTATTACATGCTTACTGCAAACTATAGATTTATAAATCATTTTCCTGACCTCCAATTGCTATAGACTGTCCACGTTTTACGAGATCCCAGACATTTTCTATCCACCTCTTACCTACTCCACCACCACTACCCCCAACTGTGTCTCTTCCTTTCTTTCTCTGTCTAAAATTAAAAACCCGACAAAACTAAATAACGGAAATTACAAACGAAGAATCACGTAAACATCGAATGAGGAATGAGGCAACCTTTGGCGCATAAACTCTTGCCATAAGGGCCCACAGCAACTGAGTTTGTAAATGTAATTTCGCCAGATGATCACTTCTTCGGCCACCTGCCCCAGGCTTATCATATTCCATTCAGCGAAGTGTTTACTTTTTACCCACATGAATTTCTTACTATTATAAATCTATAATCAAGTGTTTGTACTTACCTGAGGACACGGTTCTTCTTCTTCTCTCTCTCTCTCTCTCTCTCTCTCTCTCTCTCTCTCTCTCTCTCTCTCTCTCTCACGAAGCTTTCTGTTCAAAAATAGAAAAAGGATGATAAAATGAGACATATAGAAAAACAAAGAAAGAAAGAAGAGACAGTCATTTAACACATATTATCATCGTCCTTCCGTGAGTCTTTAAATAAGCGCTGAATGTTTCTCGCTAAAAGTCATATCTTAAATCCAAATATCAACTTTCTGCCAAATGAACACAACATCTATTTTTATTTTTTAAAACGAATAGGGATATATATATATATATATATATATATATATATATATATATATATATAATATATATATATATATATATATATATATATATATATATATATAGATATATATATATATATATATATATATAACAAATAGTGTGATGGACAGTATGTATATAGTATACATTATAATTTTTGAAGTTATCAGATATGAGACTACCGATTTGTTCATATTTTTCCGTAGGTCATCGGAAAAAGAAATAAATGAACAACTTAACATCAAATAAAACCAGAAGTAAATGTTAACCATCCAGATAACTTCAAAAAATATACTATATACTCTATACATACTGTCCATCACACTATTTGTTATAACATTCTTCTTTTCTGGTGTGAACAAAGAGACAAAATAAAAAGGTATTTGGAAAAGCAATTCCATACTATTCTTGCTATTGGTCGAAAACAAAAACAAAGGAAAAATGATAATATATTAACAAAATTTTTGAAAAGGAAAACGGGAGAACCATCTCATACCCAATTCCCCCAACAAAGTCCTTATTTCCATTTAGACGACGGAACCAATTAAGGGAAACGGAAGCGTTCCATCACTCCTAAGGCAGCCTGGGAGCAGCAATGATTCCCCTTGTGCTCTAATTAAGCAGAAGAAGAAGAAGAAGAAGAAGGTACGGCATGATCCTCCCCCTCCTCCTCCTCCTCCTTCTCCTTCGTTCCTCTAAAGTGATGAGGAAGAATTTCGTTCAACCAGCATAAGGTGGGTTTCGTCATGTATGTCCTTGAGCACAGATATGCATGATATTGATCTCACTTTTATACACGGGATTTTTCTTATTTAAGCCCCAAATACCTCTTAATATCGATTTCACTTAATTTTGGGAATAACTTGCGCCCAAAGGCAAACATACTGATAGGTGCATCAGCCCCGGCCGTCTTGGTAGATGAATGGATAAGCCGACTGCCTACCTTATATCAAACCCAAAAAGCACAGGTTCGAATCTGGATTGGAGTAGATGCACTCATCAAACGCAATTATCTTCGTGTGTAAGTTATTCCTAAGGTAAAAGAATTTGCTATATATTATATGAGGCGAAAGGGAAGAATTAAATAGATAACAAAAGACCGCATCAAACTTTCCAGCCAGTCCACAGGGTGAATATACCAGGGAGATGTTTTGTTTTCACTGTCAGGCAATAATAAATCAAAGCCCGATGCAAACAATTTCAACACTTGAC
>NC_061105.1:48539911-48564911 GCF_015104395.2 Macrobrachium nipponense | reverse complement strand
AGAAGTCTTGAAGGACACGCTGAAGGTCTCGAGGGGTAGTGGAGTGGATGCAGACATCATCAGCATAGCAGGTTACAGTGATTCCAGGGATAGCAGGGAGGAGAGACAGTACACGGTGCATAAGTATATTAAAAAGAAATGGGCTCAATACACCACCTGAGGTGTGCCAAGCTCAAAATTTCATAGGAGCTACATGCCCGTTAAAAAACACGTGATTTTCTGTTACCGAGATAACCGTTTATCCACTTCAGAAGGTTTCCTCTGATACCAAAGTCGACAAGCTGATCAAGAATGATATCCCTGTTGGCTATATCAAAAGCACTTTTGAGGTCAAGGAAGGCAACTACACTGTTGGAGGACAATCGGGAGTAGAGTTCAGCTAAACAGTGATGAGTACTCCTCTGAGGAAGAAAGCCATACAAATGGGGAGAAAGTTTTTCTTGCAACCGGTACATTAGCCTGGTTAGTAATATACGCTCAAACACTTTACTAAAACATGAGGTGAGGGAGATAGGCCGATATTTATCAGTTCCAGGCTTGGGATAGGAATAATTGTGCTAATGTCCAGCCAGCAGGTACATATCCATGTTGGTACCAAAGATTATACAATTGTAGAAGAGGATTTCCAGGAACCTTCTGGAGGAGACGAAAGCACTTTGATAAGTAAGGCCATCATCCCCAGGAGCAGATTTTTTTTTCCCCATAACAGCACGTCGCAGCTCATCCTCGGTGATCAGCTCTTTGTCCTCCTTGTCTGATTCCAACAATGCAGCCATCAGACGAAGGTTGCGTAAATTGCTCTGGGAAGAAAGTGCTTCTTGGATTTTGTACAGGGAGATTACTGGACCGTGACTGGGTTGACCAAGTAGTGATGAGATCCTGGGCATATGCTTGTGGACTGTGATGAAGTGCACATGTGGTTTTTTCTTGACAGTCCTTTTGATGAGATGCCACATGGTCCCAACGCTAGTCTGGTGGTTAATTAGGTCAGTGTATTTATACCATGACTCAGTGTAGACACCCACTTCTGGAGAGCAACTAAATCATAACCCTCACCTGCTGATACTGAGTAGATGATTAGGTGTCGGTTGTGTCTGAAAGGCAAGGCCAGCATCAGCTGCAACTCTTTCTGCTTGCATAATGCGTTGATCCAAGGTCCAGGCATGGGCAACAATATGACTTTTAATGTGAGGTCTGAACATATATAGTTGATAGAAGTCATGGGTAGCTTTACCAAAGAATTATACAGTTGTTCTGGAGAGTGTTTATCAAAGGTAGGTAGGACAGAGGAGATGTATGAAACATATGTTGGGCAGTACTTGGGTGGAATGGTGATCCGGGTACGATGATAGGGGTCACTTGGATGAGTCTGTATTGTGTACTGTAGGCATAAGGCAACATGGTCAGAAAAGAGCGAGGGAACAGAATGACAGGAGACATGTGATGCCACGAGCCCAGATGTAAGGATATGATCAAGAGTGCCCCCCCGGTATGGTGTGGCACCACCTATATCCCAACGGGTTAAATGGTAACGATGGATGTAGTTGAGCAGAGGAACTCCACTGCGGTTGGGAATCGGAGAGACATCACCAAAATCTGGGTGTCTGGCATTGAAATCACCCATGTAGATCATGCCAAGGTTTGTAGTGTTAGGAAGTTGCCGAGAGGTTTAATTAGGCCAGGGGCAGAGTAACATTGCATAAACGAATATGACCATCACCTATCTTAACCTGAAAAAGTTGGAAGGTCATGTTAATATCTGCTGATGAGCAAAGGAGTTGATGAGGGAGAGAAGAGTGGATGTAAGTAATAAGACCATTCCTGACATGATGTACATATGAAACATAACCGGAGAGTGTTGGAGCTTCATCACCTGGCTGAGCACCGCCAGGGAAGGCTTCTTGAATAAATATTACTTGTGGGTGATGGCGATAAACATATGTCCTGAGTGCAGTGAGTCTGGAGTATTGTCTAATTCCAAGGGCATTCCATGAAAGGACATGTAGTTTGCATGAGTCTAGCGAAGTTTACCCTTAACGCTGCGAGAGGACAGGTCGAGCATGTACTGGAGAAGCAGCACTGTTAGATGGTGCACCAAGTGTAGGAGGCTGAGCTGGCAGGAGGCCACTGACCCTTTCAAGACAAGAGGCAACAGTATCTAGCTTCTCAGTAAGTGAGGCAACAGAGGTTATGAGAACTTGTTGTGCCTTGACTAGTGTGTCGAGGTTACTTGCAGTGGTAGCCTGCTGAGCGATCAAGCTATCAAAGCGTGTCGTTAGTGCTGTACAGTGCGATTCCAAGGCAGCAACAGCCTTACAAAGTTTTGAAATTTCAGCTGATTCAGGAGGGCATAACGAGGAGGTTGACACTGGTTGTGGTGGTGGTGTCAGTGGAAGTGACTGCGTGGCAGCGCGCGACCGTCTGGAACATCCATGCCAAACATTAACTCCTGCTTCACCACAACGAGGGCATTTCCAATGCACAGTCTCTGGAGTTGATGATGATTCTGACAATGAGGTGGAAGCATCATAACAGGTTTACGGTATGGACAGTGCGTGTGGAATGGGCTGCAGCACACAGGCACACTTAGGTGAGGCAGAGCAATATCGGGAGATATGGCCAGTACCCCAGCAGTTGAAACAGTTGGGCTGATCATCCTTCATCCTGCGTAATTCACAAGGAGGGGGGCAAGGGAGGAAGGAAAACTCATAAACAGATGGTGGTGGTTCTAGTAGACTCCATGTGATGACAATGCGATTAATAGGTTTCCCATTTTGAAGAAATCTTCGTGTACTGTATACACCAGGCAGTTCCTTAGCAAGGTTAGGGTCTGCTTCAATAGGGTAGCGAGTAATGAGATATGTTAAATACTTACGGGGTCTGTCTATTGAATCTTGAATATCCAGGCTTATGGACAGAAATTCACCACCCTTCACCCTGCCAATGATGTCCTCACGACTCCTTGCAATATATACAAATTTTTAGATGTGATTGCAGACATTTTCACCTCTGCCAGCTCCTTATCAAGATTGAAGGTTCTGTTACTTCAGTCAGCCACCGTAGTTTGTCAGTGCTCAAATTTTCTTTGAAGACCAACCTAACATATTCATCACGGGGAGCAAAAGCTGGGGTAGCAGAGGAAGCAAGTCGTGTAGGGGGTTGAGGCAGAGTGACAACACTCTTTTGTCTAGTTGAAAATCTCTTGACATTTGGATGTTTTAGCAGCAGGAGACTGTGGAGCACTGCTAGTATCTGACCCATAATCCACTGGGCGCTTCATGGGGGTATTAGCAACAGTAATGGAGGGCTTATGAGGAAGAGATTGTGTGAGTGGTGGCCAATGAGTCATATCTACATCCTCATCATCAGTCAGGTGCAGATCATTTTTCAACCTCAGTAAACAGAGCTGGTCCGGAGTAATCCATTATTAGTGAAGCTGCAGCCTTTTCACGTCACAATAGACATCACATGCACACTGCGCATGCGCGAACTGAGGCGCAGCCGACCGAGTGGGTATGCCACGGAGAATGAGTTTTTATATCGTAACTACAGAGTAGTATAAAAATCCTATATACACACTGTTGTTACTAAAATGGTCACTGAGTCTTACTGTAACTTATATAACACGGTGAAAGGTGTAGTATCCCTAGAACTTGCACAAAAACTCATTATATAGAGAGCTCACACAAAGCGTGTTTACAATCAGAGAGCATTCTTCTTCTCCCGGGAGAGAGAGAGAGAGAGAGAGAGAGAGAGAGAGAGAGAGAGAGAGAGAGAGAGAGAGAGAGAGAGAATTTTATCTTATGCAGAATATTCCTCTACTAACTTTTACAATATGATAATATTCATAAAATTTCAGTGGCTCGCATTTATCTAAATACCTAGATTTCAATAAATTTATATTACTAATATCTTATGACGGGTTTCTATTGGTATGTTCACTTTTCTAATCATCTTTATTTACCTTTCCAACTGTTTATGTCTGCATATTTCGCTTTTCCTTTTCCTCAGAATCTCTTGATGCCCAAATTAGCATATAATTTCATCAAACACACCAACGATCAGTTTACTTAACCCACACAATATCCGCCCACTTTGGCAGATCCCTTTAACCTGATTTCGGAGGCGATTCCTCACGTTATATGTGATAGATCTGTATTTGAATTGATTGAGTATATCGCCTATTCAATGCTGTTTAGAGCGAAAGGCCACGGGAACACTGAAGACTAATTGCTATCAATTATTCCAAGACGAAATTCGAGTAGGAGTAATGCACGAGTTATTTAATAACAAATCATTTGTATTCACGCTGAGTTAAAGAATTAATCAATAGGAGAGCAAGTTGTGAAAAAAAGGAGAAAGTTACGAAAAATAAAAAAAATAAAAAAACACTTAAGAAAGGGAGACAACGAGTGAAAAATAAAAATAAACGGAAGAAAATGTTACAAAACCAAATTCATGGCGAATTTAAGAATATAGAAATAATACGAAGTCATATAAAATCCAGAAACGACGCAGAAATCGAAGAGGTGTCTCGGAAAGCGATCTAGAAATACAAAAAAAATCTCACTTTTCTTGATCCCCCCTGGAGGGTGCAGAGTGACGTTTCCTGAATTCTTTAGGACAGTATATGTCTTAGAGTGAAAAGATCTGCAGATTGTGTCATTCTTTCCTTGCAGTTAAAGACGTGGCCTCATTATTCATCATGAACTTGAAACCCATAAAGATGACGCGTTTGAAACCCAGCATCGCCATTGTATCTCTTACGACTGGATGACTAAGGAGTCAAAATAAAATATATGTAATTACCAGTATTATGATTACTATCTTTTTATACTACCTCAGCTATTGTGCGGATAGCGCCGTTTATTCATCTTTTTATCATGTTTTCTCAAGTATCTCGATTGAGTATGTTACTGTCGGTATTTTGTATATTCCATGTATATGGCCCTGAGCTGAAAGAAAGGATATTATTATTATTATTATTATTATTATTATTATTATTATTATTATTATATTATTATTATTATTATTATTATTATTAATCAGCTTAGTTTTCGAGCCTTAGTATATATTTTTGTTCGTATGTCATCAAACCCAAAATTAGAAGTTTCCGGAAAACTGTTTGTCATTTCAACAAAGAAAAAACATACTTATAGCTAGAGAACAGCGCCCCTCCCCTCCCCCTTCCTCCACGTCACGTTTTGATGGCATATATTTAGACACAGTAATCAACACTCAAGTACATATACATATTTCTCTTTCTCTCTCTTTCTCTCGTTCCACTCTAGCTGCGACCCACAAGATCGTCTAATTTTTTTGACATAGTTATGAATTATTATTGATTAAAGCTGACCTGCTGCGAGTCACTTCACTTCCTCGCTAAAGAAAATTGCTGTTATTTTCTCTGAAAGCAACTGTTTTATTTTCTTTCCAAAATGAAGTTCCTCACTATTCATTACCAAGTTAAATAAAAAAGATTTTTCAATGGTCTTTATCGTCTGTTGAAAGTGAGTTAAACATATGTATTCCAGTCAGAATTAAACAAAGCCTTTGACGGATATCTTTACACAAACGGAGGTCCCAAAATCATGTATGTATATATTTACATTATACACATATATATATATATATATATATATATTATAGAATATATATATATATATATATACATATGTGTGTGTGTATGTGTGTGTGTATGTATGTATTCTATGCTGTTATTATGTAAACCCAAACGATATTCTAAGCTTCAACGTTGATAGTCTCTCTCTCTCTCTCTCTCTCTCTCTCTCTCTCTGTAGTCTTAGAAAATACGGCCACCCGTCCCTCATTGTCCGGCCTCTGAGACTTGTACACGGGTCTTCCAGGAGAGAGAGAGAGAGAGATTAATTTCATGTAGTTTTGCATTACAGATATATAGCTTTGTCTTGAAGGTAGCTGTACTGATATAATGTAATTTTTTTTATAAAAAAAATTATTTCAAGAAAAATATCGAACCATATTTCAAAGCTTCAGCAAGAGTTCCGACATAATCCCCTTCTGGCTACGGCCCAGTTGTTCAAAATATTACATAAACGAATAAAGGAAAAAACCAATTAACGGAATGATCTTTTATCCCTGTCTATATCTTGGATAAAAACTCCTTTTATCGGATTTACGTGACACGTAAGGAGTACACAAAACAAACTTCAAGAGACCATAAGGGGTGTGTGGTACAAAAAAGTTGTTGGGCAGGTCAACAGTAGAGTAAACTTTGATACAAATCGTAACATGGGCAACATTAAAAATAAGTTTGAGAGTTTATTTAGTAATTCGGTTTGGATAAAATTTAGCAATATGGATAATATAAAGAATATCTCAAGTAGATTATTGACTAGGGATGAAACAGCAGCACTAGGGCTAGGATTAAATTTTTGTGCAGGGACTACAAACAATATTAACATAGAATTCAACAGCAAGATTAACTACCTTAATGTTGAACATCACAATGATTTAGCTCCTTTTCTCAGAGGAGTGATGATAGGAAGTAATGAAAGCAAACTTGGAGATATCTTGCCAAGGAGATTTAGTATCGCTCTGAAGGGATTAAAAAGCTACAAAGATATTAGAATTATGAAAGCTGACAAAGGGGATAGTATCATCCAATCAATTAAAAGCTAGAATATAGTGGGTTAAAAAACAAAATGTACAGGCTACTAGATGATGAAACTACTTATGCTAAAATAGAGAATCCTCCAACAATCCAAAAGCTTCAGAATACCTTTAATCAGAATGTGAAGAAAATAATCAGTAGACTAGGTAATGGGAAGGACATGCTATGCACTAAATTATTCTCAAGTAAATTACCTGAACTTGCATATATATATGGCAGCCCCAAAATACACAAGGAGGGCTGCCCACTACGCCCTATTGTTTCTAGTAGGAAATCTCCTAACAAAAACTTAGCTGTGTGGTTAGCTGGAGAACTAGGAATATACTTACGGTATATTTTCAGAATCCCATATTAAACATTCAGTAGATTTCATAGACAAACGTTAAGAAAAAGAATATAAAGGGACACATGGTTAGTTTTGATGTAGTAGCATTATTCACCAATGTCCCCTTAGATAAAGTATTAGAATTCTACAGACTAAACATAATGAGGGTATTTCAATCCAAACATCGAAATAGGCGTCTTCCTTGAGTTGATCAAATTGTGTGTCAGTGATACTTATTTCACGTTTGAGGACATGTTTACACAAACAAAAATATGGAGTAGCTATGGGGTCCTCATTATCACCTATACTCGCTAACATCTATATGGAATATTTCGAAACTAATCTAGTTCCTAATGTGAATGTCCCTAACTTAAAACTGCAAGGATGGTGGAGATACGTGGATGATATTTTTGCTATTCTGCAAGGGGATGGAAATAAAATAGAAACTTTTCTAGCTGAGCTCAATAAGTTTGATACCAATATCCAGTTCACTTTAGAGAAAAGTAACAATAATAAACTGCCCTTTTTTAGACATACTCATGAGAAGAGAAACAGGATATGAATTCAGCACATATAGAAAGCCCACACATACAAACTCATATATCATTTCTTTCTCTTTTCATAGTCATGATATAAAAATAGGGGTTCTAACAGGTTATTTCTTAGGCAATGAGAACGTGTGACCCTTGCAAGATAGAGCAAGAATAAATTACATCGATAAAAGCTTCGATGCATTAGCATACCCGGAATGGTTTCAGAAAAAGGGCACTCAACAAAGCTAGAAAAATATTTTACAGAGCGAATGTAGAGAGTACATGGAATAAAGAAAACAAGAAAATAGTTGCCCTCCCTTTTATGCCTAAAATTAAACAAATCACTTCAAAATGAAAGAAAGTCAATATAAATTTGTATATACATTTGATAATACTTTAAAACAAAGTATGTAAAATAAATTGGAAGGAGAAGATTGTAATACAGATGATGTAGCGGGGGTATACATAATCAATTGCAATAATTGTGGAGACAGATATGTGGGGGAATCAGGTAGGGGAATAAGGACTAGAGTCCAAGAACATAGAAGGGCAGTACCAAGCTTAACTCTGGGGCAGGGGATGCTATAGCTAGACATTGTTGGGAAAATGACCATAGGATGGATTTCAAAAACAGTAGCTTATATACAAAGCAACAAAATTAGTCACAGGAGGGTAGTAGAAGGTGCGCTTATCAGAGAGATCAAAGTAATTGAAGGAAACAAAGGTTTTACCTCAGAAGATCCCATAAGCCGAGCTTTGATATTAAAAGAAGCTAAGATGACCCTGCTGACCTGGAGATTAGGTTTCCTGCCAACAGACTTACGGTGACCACACCCTTACCACAAGGGTGAATCCCCATTGACCATCAGCTCAGGATATCAGAGACGACAAGAGGGGATTGGCAACTCTCAAGAAAACCAGAACAGCCATCGCATAAATGACAGCACAACGAGAAGAAGTTCCAGAAGACTGCTGGGCCTTGACCCAGGCTAACATCCCAAACATCTCTTGAGAATGGGCAACAGAAGGGCCTGAAAGTACTCGAGTGTGGAGTAAAACTTAATGTAAATACTTAGAAGTAAACAAGTTACAAATTGAATTTGTGGGTTTCTTTTTCAATTTAGAATAATATAAAGAATGATGAAAAATAGCGTTCAAAGGAGAGAGCAGCCTTTATACCGTAATATACCGTGAGGGAGAAGCACGACATTAAACAGGAGTAATTAAAAACCGCCGATTTATATATGCAAAAAAAAATATAAGGAAGAAGAGTTTTCAACCGAAACGAAAAGCCTTCATAACACATTACCTTAAATTATGCACTTTCTAAATTTTTAATTTTCCTCATAAAAAAAACACACATGATATTAGCTGGTATAAAGAGAAAGTCCTTGATAAACTTTGAATCGCAAATTTCTACCTGGATTCACAGAGGAAAAACGACCCAGTTTGGTTAACAGGGAATCTTTAAAGATTCGTCTTAATTTCCCCTTGATGCAAAACACCGACTCTTGTTTCCAAAGGCAGGGAATGGTAGCGTTCAGTTCTCAAGACTCCGCCTGTCGGAATCTCAGCCGTGATGCAGGAAGAGTCCGCCTAATAAATTATGTATCAAGAACTACCTCAAGATAATCATCGCACCTAAATAATAATGAAAAATAAACGATGCAGCATACGGAGACTCAAAATGAAAACGTGAATAAGGCCTTCACAGGACCGATGCCTTACGTACCGTCATAAATTCCAGTAATCAAGTTAGTCTCTCTCTCTCTCTCTCTCTCTCTCTCTCTCTCTCTCTCTCTCTCTCTCTCTCAAAGAATTCCCATTATGGAGAATTGTAACGTATGGCTACACAGAAATGTTTGTTTACAAGTAAGCACTCCACTGTTCGACATGCACCGATATAGCACTATAACACACAGATAGCTCTCTCTCTCTCTCTTCTCTCTCTCTCTCTCTCTCTCTCTCTCTCTCTCTCTCTCTCTCTTAATCCCGGAGTCTTCCTGAATGTTAATTTGTCGATGACACCCGCAGGCAGTTTTATGCAAATGATCATTCGAACACGACGCATGGAGAGAGAGAGAGAGAGAGAGAGAGAGAGAGAGAGAGAGAGAGAGAGAGAGAGAGAGAGATCAAAGGTATTGTGTGTAACTGATTGACTTTGGGTTAAAATCTTACCGGTCGCGTATATATGTTCTTTTTCCTAAATAAAAATATTCACAGACAAATGAGTCTGATGATATAAGTGAAGATAAATGAAGTTGAACTCTAAAGATATATAAATCTTTAAAAAAAATTGATTTTATCTTAAAGAGACGATAAACCGGCGATCTACCGAATAAGCTATGGAAATCTTTTTAAAAAATGCAAGATTTAGAAATATCAATTACAGTAACAAGAAATGTTCAGATCAAACAAGTAAAAAGAATTATAAGTATTCACCCAAACATGTCTCTCTCTCTCTCTCTCTCTCTCTCATCTCTCTCTCTCTCTCTCTCTCTCATATAATATAACTATATATATATATATATATATATATATATATATATGTGTGTGTGTGTGTATATATATATCAACAAGTAATTGCGATTTGGAGAATGTCAAAAGCTTGTACTATTGCAACACCTTTTTGCAAAGAGAGAGAGAGAGAGAGAGAGAGAGAGAGAGAGAGAGAGAGAGAGAGAGATATGGCAATGCATTAGCTGACAAATATTCTAACATATATCACTAGTAAATTGATCAATCGAGAGAGAGAGAGAGGGAAAGAGAGAGAGAGAGAGAGAAAAGAGACCTATCACAGTCTGCACCATTCATGCTGTTTCAATCCCACTCCAGAGTAGTGCATATTCATAGAAGAGAAGAAGATGAAGAAAACGGTTCTCGATACAATAGACGAGATAAGATCTCCGAAGTCCAAGAAGCATCGCATCCTTTTCCGAGGAAGAGAAGAGACTGGAAACGGGAGAAAAGGAAGAGGGAGAGGGAGGAATGAAGAGTTAATAGAGGAAAATGGGAAATCGAGAGAATTGGGAGCTTGAAGAGGAAATGAAGGCAAGTGAGATGAGTCGATAAATAAGGAAATGGAGTAAAATGATAAGAGCATAAAAAGGCCAGAGGAAAAGACAATAAGAACCTAAAATTCCGAAGAAAAAGCACGAATAAAAAAAATTCCAACATTGTTTTATGTACTCATAACTAAATACCGAAATTATTTTATGGATTTATACTGTCCACAATACAAGTTCCTAAAATTACAACGAATTTCACCATACTTCATACTTAGGTCATTAATAACGCTGGATCAAGGTGTCTAAGTTAGAAACTTAATAAAGAGTCTTAAAAGGAACCCTAGATGTTATTTCAACCTTATACTGACCCAAAGCTTTCATAAATGGAAACCGACGATGCTTGATTAGGCTGGAGCTGTTCTCTCTCTCTCTCTCTCTCTCTCTCTCTCTCTCTCATCAAGTGATTTCGGATGAACTAAAACTGATGAATATTCAAAGGTTTTGACAGATACAGACATTCCTCATACTTGAGCATGTATGAATAAGAATACATGAATAACGGGAGCAAACTCTACTGGCTCCATGGCTTCATACAAATATTACACATAAATATATATACAAACACATACGCATATAGAATACACACATACGTGTGTATATATTAATATATATATATATATATATATATATAGTATATATATATATATATATATAGATATATTTATGTATATATTTATGTATATATATCTAAGTCTTATCGCTTGGCGATAGACTTTTTTGTGTTCTCCTTACGACTGTCATTCGTAAGTATTTTTGGTTCCTCTCATCTCCCTTGGATATCTTCGTAGAGAGGTTCTTTCTTGACTTAAGGAGATGATTCAAACAGCAAGTTGAACAAAGATAACAACGTTTATTCTGTAACTCCATACTAGGAGATGCAGCTCGTCGGAAGACCGATATGTTTGATGGTTGGCGCGGAACTGCCATTCTAAAGCATCGCGTCGATAGCGGAACATTAGCTATCTCAGCAATTCATATAAAAAAAACATACGTAGTCCGCCGGCTCGGAAGTTACAAGTTTCCGGCGTAGGTTAACAGGTCAACCGCTTCCCATGAAGTTGTTGTGCAAAGTTATCATAAACATAAAAATGTTGACAAAGCTTTGAGCTAGATCAGGCTACTGCAGACAGCGCATAGCGTAATCTAGGTCTGCTTTGGTCACGTAGAACCCTCCTAATGCCATGACCTCAGGTCATGGGTTTATATTTACAGATCTTGTAAATCCTAATATATGTAATTATTACATTAGGCTCGGACTGCTACCTATTCAAGCCTTGAATAAAAAAAAATTACTTTAAACATTGTTCATAGGAGCGTGCTCGTAACATACGTCTAGGTATAACATAATAAGTGATTAAATGCATAAAAAGGTTCTGTTACATACCCTTGTTGACATATTCATAAACAAAGATAAATGCATGGAAAATATAGATCCATGTTTGGTAATACTAATGATTAGGTACCCAAAAAATAATAAAAAGTTAAAAATCAAAACATGTATACATGATTAATATGATAACAGGTAACCTGATTAAGAATAATGGTTACTAATAATGATTATAGCATGATCATGGATAATTGTTAAAGATACTTGACACTCTTTGTAATAGATAAATATAATTGTACAATGGTATAATAGTATAACTATGGAAATCTGCAGAAAAGCAATAAATAGGGCTGATATATTTTATTAGGTGCCCGAAAAATACCTTTAGGAATATATTAATGTATAATATTGGGCTATAATGCTTATTAGGCGCCCTGGAGATACTTTAAACTGTTCAAATGCAAAGGCGTGAGTCTTTCTTGTCCTACATTCCAGACAATTCCCTAGGCACGAACGAACTGAAGTGGCCAGGTTCAGGCGGCCCTAAACGCAAACGACTTGAGTTTAACGGGTACGTCATCTAGACGGGCCAGTACGTTCCCTTGGAGATCCTTCTGTTTACGCCTCAGCCTACGCCAAGCAAAGATGTTGACGGCGATAACCAATATGGCCGTCACGCTGAACACGGCTAGCAGAATGTAGTAGCGAAGATATTCTCCACCTGCATAAGTCGATGACGCGTGGGTCATCTCAGCCCGCCAGTTGCGTCAAACGATGAGCTACTCGCGCGTTGTATGGGAGAGGTAGTGACGGGATGATTGTGGAAGCCCACGTGTAGTTCGCGAAATACGCCTTCTCACGTATTATCGTGTTGACCCCTCTGACGGTGTAGTTTGTAGATGTCCCCGTACAACCATCGCTGCTACGAAGATAGGGGCATGGCGGTGGTACTGTCGCCGGACACACGACGTCGAATCCGGCCTTATCATAACGATCCAGGAACCATTATTCATCCTGTAATTGAATTTATTACCGTAAAAGGGCATAAAGTATTTCCCCAGACAACCTCCGCTTGTATGAGAGAGAGAGCCGTTTAGCACTATGTCTAACTCACATGAATCCGTTGATATAGGATAGAATTCAAAAGAGTCAGCTGTACAAATTTTATTATTCATGGCTTCTGAACAGTGAGTGAGTTATCTAAGTCTTTAATGATTGTAAATTATTTCTTATCAGAAGAAATCAGTACATGCCCCGTTAAATTGGATATTACTGGATTTGAGTTATCGTCATGAAAGTAGGAACGGTGCTATTTTGTATGATTGCCAAGCATCGGAAGAATCAAAAAGGAATTGTGATCATAATTCTATAATTTTCAACGCTGACTGATATTAGGCTATAATAGAACTCTACTTTATGGGCATCTAATAAAGGAATATAACCTAGCTTCTCTCCCGTCCGTTTTTCCAAGTTAACGTCAGATCTTTAATAGGCATGAGGTGAGGAGATAACACACCCTTTGTTGCTAACGTAATTGCTTCTACGTAATCTTTTGACTTTTCAATAAAATGTGATATTTTCACACGATATGATCTATTTTCGAACTATAGTAAGCTAACGTAGCCAGCAAATGTTGAACTTCCATGACTGAATCGATATTAATTTTGAATGTTCATTAACGATCACCTCCCATTATTTGATTGATCGAAGATAACTGGCTGCGAAGTTCAGATAAAGCCAGTTCTGTTTTGTGTTGCAAAAACTCAATTCTTTTATTTTGATTATTTATCTAAGGCGATTTGAGATTCCTAAGCCTAGATTCGCAACTGATCCTAAGATGTTTAGTCCAGCCAGAATAAGCGGGTTGCGGCGTTCAAGAGTATTGTGCCGCACAGACCACATCAGCAGGTCACCGAGCGAGTTCTTCTGCCTCGGCGGTTTTTTATTTTGTATGTCATAAGACAACATTTCCGCGACGCTTAGTGTTTGAGCTAGCGAAATCTCTGAGTTAGCATGAAAATTACGTTCGTGCATTTCCTTAAGGGAAATACCAAACCTCATCAGGTCATTCTTTAAGTTAAGGACGTCATCTTCAGGCAAGAAAATAGCATGCATATCTACTTCTATAACAATATTACTTGACACGATGAATACATCATCTATTCTCTCGATAATCGAGCCATGATTAAATTCTATTTCTTTCGTCTAGCGCTCTTTCCATACAACAAAGATGTCTGAATACACAATATCACTCCTAACAATAACAGATTCATATTTTGAAACCTGCAATGAGTAACACATATGTAATAACTCGCGTAAAAGAATAGGTTTACATACAATATGATTAATAGATATATATATATAAATTATTATACAAGTTTCATAATACAACCATTTTTTCCCTCACTCCATCTACCTTTCTTTAGATTCTGATATGTGCCAATGGGACTATTCTCACATCAGTGGGTTTGGATACATTTTGAACCCTAACTCTATTGGCCGTTAAATTTTCTAAAAATGTTAAACGGGCCTTCAAACTTAGGTGTCAGTTTATAATTTAAACCTTTACGTACGTATACTTGTATGTATACCTGATCGCCCACGCATATGTTCTAGTTGGCTTAGCTATTTTATCATGATTTTTTTTCATTATGATTTGTGCTTCTTCTAAATTCTTACGAATTATATATATCGACTTATGCTTGCATCCATAACATCCTTTAGAGGATTTTGATAAATTAGTTTGTAGGCTTTAAGATGTGGAAAGGCGTTCGGGCCGGGATACCGTACAGTGCCTCGTGCGGTGTCATTTTAATAGACACATGATCGAGTGATTAAGTGTGCTTAGTACCGCAGGTATGGGCAATGTCCCAGTTGGGGTCTGCCCGCCCTAAGGTGACCCATTAAATGTTTAAAACCTTACGATTGCCTTTCCACTAGCCCATTAGAACTCTGGGTGATAGATCATGGTATTGATTTTCTTTATACAAAGGAATTCGCAAACAAGGTTAAGGAAATAAGGAAAATTATTGAACTCCCCTGCCGAGTCTGAGATAATGATGTGTGGAATTCCATGTTTACAAATGTAGCACTCGTAAAAACTTCCTAGCGCACTCGACCGCGGTTTTTGTTTTAAGCGCTATAGTTCTGTATATCGAGTCAAAGCGTCTATAATTACTAGGAGGTGCTTATTTCCTCCTTGTCTGACTCGTAAAATCCTGTTAATAAATCTAAATGTACTCTTTCAAAGGGTTGATTTGGCACGGGTAGCCCCTAGGCTGACAGGTGTCTTCGTGTGCCCTTTGTATTCTTGACAAGTGCGACAATTTGCTATGTGCTTTTTTATATCTGTAAGCATCGTATGCCAATAAAATAAGGATTTGGCTTTCTGTGACATCAAGGTATAACCCGGGTGTCCGTGCAGTGGATTTTCATGCAACCACTTTAAGACAGTGGGTATGAGTGAGATAGGCACACCACCTGGTTGTTATTCAACTGCGGTGTGTTGCGGGTTTTCCTCGTCACGGATCTACACAGGATATTGTCCTGTAGGATATAATTCTGCTGCTTATACTTTAGGTATTCCTTTCCTTCGGATTTCCGTTTAACGCAATGATGATTTTTTCTATTTGCGGATCTTTTCTTTGTTCCGTCTGTAATAGTTCAGCGCTCCAGCCCAGATCTTCCTGTTCAGATATAGTTTTAACAACGGGCGTGGAGGTTGAGATACTATTAATTCAGCTAATGGCTCGGTACAAGATGAAGAGGGTTGCGTGATTAATGCGTCAGCAATGATATTGCTTTCCCATGGTAAATACCCGATCCTCGCGCCAAAGTCCTGAATGATCATGTGTCACCGAGTTCGCTTGGGGCTGTGACTAAAGCCTTTAAAGAAGTCGGTTAGGGGCTTATGATCAGTGAGAACCTTGACGGGATAACCGTATATTATGAATTTAAAGTGCACGAGTGAATTAACAATAGCGAGCCCTTCCTGTCTATTACTGCATATTTACTTTCGGAAGGTCTCAGTTTACGTGAATAAAAAGCTATAGGGAAAAACTGTTTATCATATTGTTGAAGCAATACCCAACTACTCCTAGGTCTGAGGCGTCTGTTGCTATGAAACAAAATTCCTTACCGAAGTCAGGAAATTTCAAGATACGAGAACTACACAGTTCATCTTCAATTTATCGAACGCCTGTTGATGAATTTCAGACCATACGAAATCTACGCCCTTTTTATAAGATCGGTTAGGGGAGCGCTATGATTGAGTAGTTGCGGATGAAGCGGCGATAGTAGCCGCTGCATCCTAAAAAATTGCTGTATTCCCTTGACGTTAGTAGGTATCGGAAAGTTACGGATAGCCGACACCTTATCGTGGACGACTTTAAGACCTTCACTAGAAACCGTGAAACCTAGATAGACTAGTTCTGTTTTAAAAAAATTCACACTTACTTATCTTTACCCTTAAATTATGCTGCCTTAATCTTTGTAGCACTAACTCCAATTTACGTAAATGTTCTTCTAATGTGTTGGAAAAGATTACTAAGTCATCCATGTAGGCATGTAGGATATCTCCCAACAAGTCTCCAAACACGATGTTTATCATACGAGTAAAAGTTATAGGAGCACAACGTAAACCAAAAGGCATACGCAAAAATTCATAATGTCCCCTGGCTGTGCTGAAGGCAGTGTATGGGGATACTCTCTTGTTCCAACGGAATCTGATGAAATCCTTTTAGTAAGTCTAGGCTTGTGAAATATTTATTCTGGCCTAGTAAGGATAGGATATCATCGGTACATGATACTGGGAATCTGTCAGGGATTGTTTCTTCATTTAAACGACGAAAATCTACGCATATCCGCACAAGTTCGATCTTTTTCGGTACTACTATTAACGGAAAATTATAAGGGCTATTTGATTTCCTAATGACTCCTTCTTTTAACATTTTACCTACTTCCTCTGTTATCTCATTCTGAAATTTCATAGGAAGTCGGTACGAAGGTACATAGATTACTTTCTGTTTGTCCTTGAGCCTTATTTGATGCTCGATGACATCCGTTTTTCCTAAGGTTTCCATCCGTAGTGGAAAAAACATCATGATATTTAGTTAAAAGATTTCAAAATTTCGCTGAATTTCTTCTTCTTGAATGTCCTTATTGATTTTGTTCTTTATAGATTGCAAAAGGGGTTCATCCGCAACTGATTGAGCGCGATTTATCTCAGCTACGGTAAGAATGCGATGTTTATAAACTTCGGCATCCAAGATATGTTGATTTTTTTTTGTGGATTACTAAGTGGTATTCAAATGATTACAGACTTCGATGTTACATTGTTGTTGTGAGCCGACTGTATAAATGGCTTGTGTGACGGTAATCCGTGTGTTTTCAGAGTTTCGGAAAGGATTAATGTTTCAGATCCTGGCAAGGTTCTCTTTACACGCACTAAATATTTGAAGTTACGTTAGGCTCGAGAGTTTGCGTGCAAGCTGATATTACGGTGAGTGAGAGTTCTGTTGGGTTTCCTGTATTATTTCTTGGTTCATGAGACAGGTGATTGGTTCCGTAATGTAAGTGACAACTCTGTCTGTCTCTTTATTATCTAAAACTGATTTTAGGGTATTAGAAGACCTATAGAATTTCCCTTTGATATACGCCGTGTTTTGCAGGTGCTAAGATATATTTTGAGTGCCCATAGACGGGTATCCGATAATTACTGCGGGATACATATTAATGTTTTGTACACAAAGACAAAGGTATCAGCAACGTGCGCTTACAGACCTTGTACTGTACATGAGTTTACGCCCACAACATTTAAATTCATTATTCCCAATGCCTGAGAGCCTTATTCCGGACTTTTCTATAGGGAAATTTGAAAAGAGTAAATGATGAGTCCTTAAATCCATGATATTACGTGGACTACCAGAATCAAAGAACAAAGTGAATGACTTATGGTCCAAATTTACTGCATGTAAGGTTGGTCGCAACTCGTCTTGACTAATAATTGCA
This sequence comes from Macrobrachium nipponense, assembly GCF_015104395.2. Taxonomy (NCBI): domain Eukaryota; kingdom Metazoa; phylum Arthropoda; class Malacostraca; order Decapoda; family Palaemonidae; genus Macrobrachium; species Macrobrachium nipponense. The sequence goes on along the minus strand of NC_061105.1, from coordinate 48,546,997 downwards.
TGAATTTGTTGCAAATCTACGGGAACCTGCACAGATTTTTTTGATTCGGCCGTGTGTTTCATAGGAAAATCAATTGTCTCACAATGATCTGATAAATGATTAAACTGATTATTTGATACAAAAGATGTTGATATTGATGACCCAACATCGCCCTCTCCCCCCTTGGAGTGAACTACGTGGTATTTGTTTTGTTTATCACACCTTGAAAATTCGCTTGCCCTTGCGAGTTCTGGCTAGACGGCCCAGGAACAGAGGTACCTGAAGCACGATTTGTTTGTTTCTGCTGTTGTGCAGAATTTCCGTTTGGTTGTTTCTTCTTATAGTACTGAGGACCCTTCTTTTTATTTCACTGGCAACTGGTTGCGTGTTTGTAGCATTCCGCTGTTGATTCCTCGAGTAGCAACGGTTATATGAATGAGTTGAACTATTGTGTATTGAACAAAAACGCGTCCGACAGTCTGAAATCATGTGACCTGGTCGTTTACAGTTATAACAAACCATCCCTGCAACTTGATTATGTACCACATTTACTTGTTGTGGCTGTCTCATTTTTTGCAAAAACTTGAATGAGCGAAGGATCTAGGTCGGTACATTTAGACATGTGTTTTTTGATTTGTTTATACACATCTAATTCCGTACTGTCGGGCTGCAATTTTTTATCAAAACACCGTACTAACGCTTCAGGCAACATTGCAGTGATAGACGTAAGGTAGATCAAACGGATAAAATCTTTCACTTTGATTTAGCACCCGCAACCCACCGGAGTTACTTAAAACTATCCTGATATTCATTTAGCCGGTCGGCGAAATTAGGCGCCGCCCGCTCGGACAAACATTGGAGCTGAGTCATGGAGGCTTGGTTAAGGAAGAATTTCTCAATGCCAATACTACATCTAAAGCCTCTTCACCCCAAAACACGGCACGTAATCTAATTTTGAACTCGTCCCATGTAAGCGCCTCTTGGAAAGAAACCCCCCTTAGATACGCACTTGCGTCACCTTTTGCAAAGTCAATGAAGCTCTTGGCCTCCTGTAATTGTACTGCTGGGTCTGTGATGCTGCTTTTAAATGAGCGTCTACAGATGAGATCCATGCCTCAACATTTTGAGGCAGGAACCCATTGACCCGACCTTGAAAAGGGACATCGCTGACCTCGCGCTAACGAGAGTCACCACATTGGGGTTGCCAGCCGGAGTAGTTGCCATCGACTTTCACTTTTTCTTATCACTTCTATTCCTTGCAATCCTATCAAAAATATCTATAAGAGTACACTCGACCACTACGTAAACGCATAAGCAATGTACTGTATAAGTGTGTTATAATAATAGGAAAATCCCCCAAAAGATACAAAAATACAGATAATATGATAAAATATTATACGGAGAATTCCTGCAAGAAACGGTTGAATGACAACGAGAAGAGAAAAAAAAAAATTAATCTGCGGGCGAGAACTCGTAGTTGAAGATTGATTCTGTAATGAAGGAAGATTATATGGCGAACAACTCACCCCCAGAATACTGGATGATCGACTCTTGATGAACAACACTTCACTGAGGAAAAGACCTGAATAGATAAAATGGTACTTAGCTCCAGATTATATTGCGAAGGATTGTTGACATGGGATGACGTCTCAGTTCCTGTCTAAGTCTCGCGTCGGAAGTCGTGATGACGTCACGGTCTTCTCTCGGTGCACGATGCGTGGGGAAGTCCAAGATTGATGACGTCACAGCCTCCGTCCTTGCACTACTGCGTCTAGCTGTACACTCTGCGTCCTTGCTCGTGATCGGGTGATGTTCCCTGTGTTTTGTTTTCTTCTTTCCGTTGATGTTCGATGCTGCTCTCGTCCGGTGTAGATTCTCGAAGATAAGTGACAACAGTTGCTCAAACGTCGGTGTTAAATGCTTGTATTCCTCTCGATGAAGGACATAGTTGCGTCTTCATAAAACTGTTGCGTTGATTGAAGATCCCGTTTCCTCTGTTTAGTTTGATGTTGAAGGTGGAAGTTAGTTCTTGTAGACCTTCGGTCGGCTGATATTGGTCTTGTTAATTATATTCTTCGTTATACGCTGCCACCACATCTAAGTCTTATCGCTTGGCGATAGACTTTTGTGTTCTCCTTACGACTGTCATTCGTAAGTATTTTTGGTTCCTCTCATCTCCCTTGGATATCTTAGTAGAGAGGTTCTTTCTTGACTAAAGGAGATGATTCAAACAGGCAAGTTGAACAAAGATAAACAACTTTATTCTGTAACTCCATACTAGGAGATGCAGCTCGGTCGGAAGACCGATATGTTTGATGGTTGGCGCGGAACTGCCATTCTAAAGCATCGCGTCGATAGCGGAACATTAGCTATCTCAGCAATTCATATAAAAAAACATACGTAGTCCGCCGGCTCGGAAGTTACAAGTTTCCGGCGTAGGTTAACAGGTCAAAACCGCTTCCCATGGAAGTTGTTGTGCAAAGTTATCATAAACATAAAATGTTGACAAAGCTTTGAGCTAGATCAGGCTACTGCAGACAGCGCATAGCGTAATCTAGGTCTGCTTTGGGTCACGTAGAAACCCTCCTAATGCCATGACCTCAGGTCATGGGTTTATATTTACAGATCTTGTAAATCTAATATATGTAATTATTATATATATATATATATATATATATATATATATAATATATATATATATATATATATATAAGTATATGTACATAAATCACTGAACTAGTTACAACATAATGCATGAGTATTAACTATTTTCTCAGAGTTGCAAAAACGTACTTACAAGCATTTGATTGTACGTGCAATGAAATAATAAAGCTAACTGAGTTACGTTTGTATGCTGACGATATAGCAACATTCTTTCCAAAATGATATATCAACGACATTCGTTTACAAAAGATTGAAAAGCCACATAAATTATCAATACTATTCACTTAGAATTTAGTTATAAATTATATAACGAGTTTCATATAGAATATGACCTCATTGTAAGATAACTGAATCGTCTCTGGCATACTGAAATTCTAATACATCTTAAATGCGTCATTGCATTTAATTTTACGGCTTTATTTGGATGTTTATCATAAGACGAACGAGGAGCTGAGTGTTTAAGAGTAAATGTCACGTTGAAAATACTAAAAAGAATGTGAACTTCGGTTGAAATACAGGATAAATTGTAGCTCCATTTTGCAGAAATATTTCTCATAGGATATAAAGATTGATACATGTCATCACTGAAAGTGAATTACTGAGAAATTAAATCTCGCTCTTGCAATAAAATGTTCTTTCTTATTTTCTGTTCTCGAGAGTATTATGCAATGGAAAATTCTTTCTATTTTTTTGTGAAGGTATAAACCTTTTGAATAAGCAAGTCATGATCAATGAAAATAAGAGAGTATCTTCATTATTTGGAAACAATTTCAGAATATAGCAAAAGTTTTTCAAGAATGCCAGACATCCCCATCCGGACCAACTGTGGATTGGATCCAGCATCCACCGAAGCTGCCCAAAGGTGGCTTATGGGCTGGCGAGACAAGGTATAAATGACTATAACATTCAGGAAAGAATATTTGACCCAAAGAACATGATAACTTATTCTCGGACCTGAATGAGAGTATAATTTTACCAAACTAATAAATGAATATATCTTGTTTTTCTAGACGCAAAATAAGTGCAATGCGATACGCGGGCACAAACGATGAATTGCGAGGTGAATGACGTCCAAACAAATACGATCTCCATTCATTTTCCTCCCGTAGTCAGCGAGCGGGTGTTGCGATAATTATAAACAGAAGCTGAAATGTGTGAATATTCAGCTGTCCACCGGGAGGGAGACATCTTGCATTGACTATTTGCACCTAAGAAGACAACGGAACGGAAGGGCCATGATGACTGGCGGGTAAATCAGAACGACCGACGCGTCCTGTAGGTTGAAATTGGAATAGGGGTCAGGTAAGGCTTTGCGTCAGGTCAAATGCGAACAGTAGTTGTGTTGTGGGTGACGGAGGAAGGTCAAATCCCACGAAGGAAATTATAATTTCTTGTATGAACTCTGACAACGAATATGATATTTTACGCAAAATTAAAGCTTGAGGGGTATTTATGGGGTGGTTCTGTAGTTGAAAAAGGTTGTCCAAAAAGTTTATCTTAGTTTAATTTTTTTTTTATTAATATTATTATTGTCTAGTCCCCCAAGAACTGTCTGCTGTGACACATTATATTTACTCTCTATTTTCCCATTTTCTTTTCATCCTCAGATTTCTGTAAGTTCAGTCACTCGAGGAGAGGTGGAGGAGATGGAGAGACGGTGGGAGGGGGGTTGGAGGGTTGTCATATTGCCTCGTCTTCGCAACCTCTGGAACTCCGCTCCCTGATATTGGGACTTTTATTGCAGAACCGCAACGTTTAATAAGAAAAGTTACGTAGAACGCTTTTATAATAGGAGAGTTATTTCGTCCACGGAGTCTTTTCATGTTCTACACCGTCAGGCAACCTCTCTTATACATACATACATACATACATACATACATACATACATACATACATACATACATACATACATACATACATGCATACATGCACACATATATGTGTGTATATATATATATATATATATATATATATATATATATATATATATATATATATATATATTCAATACGATTTATATGTTTTAACCAAAAATAATCATCGTCAAAAAATTCTTATCTATTTCTCACCTTAATTAACCCAACTAATACTGCATACTTCGATAGAATGGTATTTGCTCGTTGATTCATTTTTCCATTAATATCACCTTTAATTATATCATTTCTATAGGCAAGAATTGTAAACACCATTCAAAGTAAAGAACTTTATGTTGTACCGAGGACAAAAAGTCCTTCACTACAAAAGTGAACCATAACCTATGAGAAAATTAAACACTGAAATTCCTAATGTTTGTCGATAAAATATGAAAAAAGGAAAGAGGGACTTTTCACAATCTAAATAAAGCAAAATCTACCGAAACTTGCATTGTATGGGAAGTCGGCCCCGAATAAAATGCAGTTATTAGACTAAACATAAAACTCATTTGATTTTTCACTCGTTTCGTACAATCCCGAATATGATCGCCAAGTCCTGAACGAAGATAATGAAAACCTATTTTAAAGCCCCAATTTTCTGCTTCGTTTCTAATGAGGGTCTCTCGCTTCTACTTTTTCTAGTGTATTAATTTTTTTTCAAAGCCATCACAAAGAGTGATTATCATTTTTTTTTACATTTTTAAAAAGCGGAGAAACGGAAATTTGATTACTTCAAATTATAGCCATCACAAAAAATGATTACCTATATTTTTCCACTCTTTATAAATCAGAAAAAAAGCTAATATTCCGTTACATTATACACCACAAATGAACTCTTAAAATGGATCTAAACTGTTTTTGCAAACTTGTGAATGTTATATGGCTGTCATTTTCTCATTTTTATCGATATTTTCAATAATTTTACAATATCCCAACCTAATTCTTCAACAAAAACCTTTCTGTTGTATTTCCCTTGTTTTCAACCTCTCAAAGGCCCAAGCTTTGCTTTCATACTCCATCACTCTTAATCTTTGGGGTCCTTCTAGTCTTGCAATCTTACTATTGTTATCAAGTCCGCACTCGGAAGGGAACACAGAATGAGGAGGAGAATTGTGGTTAATTATCTCTCGTGCGTGGGTGGTTGGAATGCGGAAGGATAGAGAGAGAGAGAGAGAGAGAGAGAGAGAGAGACAGTATGTAAGGAAGAACGGAAAATTCATGAAAGGCCGCTTGCATTTCTCGTACATTAAATTTCTCTATGCCTACATGACGTCAAGTTAAGTCTCTCTCTCTCTCTCTCTCTCTCTCTCTCTCTCTCTCTCTCTCTCTCTGTACCGCCGTGATTCTGGAATATCCAGCTGGCTTTGTTTGAAAGTTGTGGAGACGAAAAAAAAAAAAGATGCTGTGAACCAGATTGAATTTCATTATTGTGATTCTAACATTGTTCTTGTGTTCACTGGTAGAGCTCTATGGAAATTATCAAGTTCGTAAAGAAACTCGGACTGATTTCTCTCTCAAGAAGAAGAGTAACGAATTTCAGAAGTACAGAAGTATCCCCATACAACAGGTACAACGTCTCCTAAGCGATGCTTCTGCCACCGTTACAAGACAAAAACTGGGATACCCAGTTCAGAACTCGACAACATCTTTTTAATGCATGGCGGAGAGAATATCTTAATATATACATATAATCTTTATATATGTGTGTGTATAAATATATATAATATATGTAAGTGTTACATAATAAAAATATGGAATGTTATTCCATATATATAAAAAACTAAAACTATGATTAATTAAAAACCAGTGACCCAAGAGGTCAACCAGATTGCTTGCAGGAATGTGATCAGACCAGATACGATAAAGTATGCTAAAATGACGTATACAATAAAGTAGGCTAAGATGACGTGCCATCACCTGTGGTCCTTCATTTGTTTTGAAAACATTAGTCCAAGCTTCTTGCTTGAGACAACTACCGCGACCTATAATTCAAACGGTCTACGTGATTTGTAATCTATGTCATCTGTATGTATGTTCGTATGTTCGAGCTACTGTCTGCTTCCTTTATGATTTGTAAACGAGATTGTAGTCAGATTTGAATTAGCCATCATCATTGGCAGACCTGTACAAATTTCCTCTGATCTTCATCATGTAATCTCAGAGAATAGAAATATTTTTTGTACTCAGTGTTTTCTACTAGAACCTCACATCAGAAAGAGATCGAATGAAGTTATAACTATCATCATGAGTTTAACACATCGTCGTCATAACCAAAGAAGATACCAACTTCGTAACTTATCATCAAACCCCAAGACACTCCAATGAGTATGGAAGTGCATAACCAACCGACTTAGCGTAAGATTATCGCAAGTCTAATATAACCTCACAGGGCGCCTTATTATACAAGGCAACAGCCCTTTCATTGGTGGCAGCGACTTCAAAAAACAACAAGAACTCTTCAACGTCTTCCAAAGAATAACGAATAATGTATCATATCAGAAGTCAATGACGACGAAAGCAAGAGATTCTT